>NW_005871451.1:813092-818119 GCF_000147115.1 Myotis lucifugus | reverse complement strand
CCGGGGAGCGGACACGGCCCCCGCCCCAGGCCCCCCCGCACTTACGTGGACCCGACCGGCGGCGGAGCAGCAGCGCCTCGCCCGCGGGACCGGGCGGCGCGGGCGGAGGTGGCGGCGGCTCGGGGACTGCGCGGCGCTCGCCTCGGTGCTGCCGCTGCCGCTGCCCCGCCGGCCGTCTGCGCCTTTTGTTGTTGTGCGGCGCCGGGAACAGCTGATCCGCCGCCCCGCTCGGCGCGCCGGCCCCTCCGCCAATCGGGGCCGCGGGGGCCGCGGGGCTGCCCTGCGAGAGGCTGTCGCCAACGCACGTGACCTGGCTCCGGGCCGGCGACGCTCCGGGTGAGAAACAAGCCCGGGCAACAAAGCCCGGCTCGGGGCGTGGTGGGCCCGGCGGGCAGCGAGGGGCGGCGAGGGGGGCTGGGGTGCAGCCAGGGGACCCCCGCCGCGGGCAGGACGAACGTGGAGGCGGCAGAGCGCCCGGGCCCCGCCGCGCCTTGGGCCCGGGGTTGTGGATTCAAGTCCTTTGTTGTTGTTGCTGCGAGAGGAAAATGAAGGGCATGGAGAGTGTTGGAGCCTGAAGACCCCAGAAGGCCCATCCAGGCCCCTGGAGCCCGAGACCGGAGCTGCGGCCCCAGCTGGTGTGGCTCAGTGGGTAGGGCGCGGCCCGCCGACTGCAGGGTCCCGGGTTCGATTCCCGGTCAGGGCACATGCCCCGGGTGGTGGGCTCAGGCCCCAGGAGGCAGCCGTTCAATGATGCTCTCTCAGCATTGATGTTCCTCTCTCTCTTTCCCTCTCCCTTCCTCTCTGAAATCTATAAAAATATGTTTTTTAAAAACAAACCCGGAGATGTGGCAGGTCCGGCAGGCCCCCTCCTTGGGAGGAAAGTCTGGCTCCAGAGACAGAGGGTGCGGGCCACCCTTTGAAGGTAGGGACCGGGCCCCACCTGGCTGAGGTCATTGGTACCGGCTGCTGACAACTTGCCCGCAGGCTCCGCAGTCAGCCTGGGGGAGGGCGAGGCAGAGGAGGCCTCAGACCAGGCCCTGGAGGCGGAGACAGGAACCCCCGGAAACCCTGGAGGAAGGAGGGTTAGGAGACCTGATCTCCCCCCCAACCAGGCTCTGCGTCTAAGCTCTCCAGTGACCAGGGAGGTGACACCTCTATTCCACCATTAGACCTGCGAACTGTGGGCACTCACGGGTGGCCTGCCTGCTCCCCTGATGATTCAGAGTGAGAAGAAAAGGAGACAGTGGGCTTGGAAATGCTTTCCAAACCAAAGCTCCGGACGTGCACGTGTCTAGCAAAGGCAAGGGAGCCATGTGCACGCACACCTGTTCTCCTGTGGATCCTGTGTGGACTGAGGTGCAATTCTCTGACCCAGGGTGGGACTCGTAGCAGCAACTTCAACAGGTATAGCGTACGCTGCAGTCTATGAAAGACAGACGCACACAGGAATCTCATGTTCAGTGCACTTCCAGCAATACTGGTTTTAAAGGATGCAAAGCAACGTGCAGGGGATTATCTGACACCCAGAAATAATAACCAAAATGTGGTGGCCATTTGGCTTTTTCTCGGGAGGTAGACCAAGCCTGTGGCTTGTGGACTGGACAGTCTCACGGCATTGAGCATGCTTTGGGTTTTAGGCAAATCAGGCTCATCCTACTATTTTCTCTCTCTGTTTGGAGTCCTAGAATCTCTTGTTCCATAGGAATCTATGAAAAGACCCTCTTTCCATTCAGAACTGAGGCATGATCATTATAACGGTCTAATTTTTTAAAAAATATATTTTATTGATTTTTTGCAGAGAGGAAGGGAGAGGGATAGAGAGTTAGAAGCATCGATGAGAGAGAAACATCGATCAGCTGCCTCGTGCACACCCCCTACTGGGGACGTGCCCGCAACCAGGGTACATGCCCTTGACCGGAATCGAACCTGGGACCCTTCAGTCCGCAGGCCGTCGCTCTATCCATTGAGCCAAACCGGTTAGGGCAGGGTCTAATTTTTAAAAGTCAAACTAGACTTACCTTTTCCAACTTGGTAAGTTTTATCACCAGTAAGGCAAAATGGAGAAGCACACAATATCTCGTTATGACTGAGAAAACAACGTGAGGCAGACAATGTTTTCAAAGATGGTCACACAATAGCTCCATCAGGAAGCGGAGTCTACTTTTCCTCCCCTTGAATCTGCGTTGGCCCTGTGACTGATTTAACCAATAGGATGTGGCAGAAAACATGTCCTAGGACTTCCGAGGCCAGGCATTAAGAAAGCCCGACAACTGCTTTGCATTCTGGGAGAAGCCAGCTGCCACATAAGAAGAGACCACCATGCTGTGAGGAAGCCCACGCTCTGTGGAAAGGCCAGTGGAAAAAGCAAGCTCTGTGGCCAGCCCCTGGAGAGTTAGCCCATTCCAGCTGAGACCCTGGGCATAGGAGTGAAAAAGTCCCCCCCAGGAAGTGCCGGCCCTCGCATGGAAGACATGAGGCATCCTCCCCGAGACCGGCCAACATCGCAGGATTGTCAGCAAATAAATGATTGTTGCTGTCAGGCACTCAATACTGGGGTGGCTTTAAAAGTAGCAATAGGTAACCGAAACACAAAGCCAGACAACAGAAAGACTCCTAGCACAAAGGGGAGTTTCAGGGATAAAAACATTTTTTATCTTATCTTAGGCATTATTTGCTTTTTATTTACTCTCTGACTGACTTAGAATTTTCTCACCTGGTGCCTGTCTATCCCAGTGGTGTATGAAGTGGGGGTGGCGCGGGGGGGAAGGGGGTCAGAGAGAAGTCTGCCCCAGTGAGGGATGAGTATTTTATCACTGATATTTTTTGGGAACAGTTTGAGCATGAATATAATAAAAAACAAACTGACTTTTAGTCCATTTTAAAGTTCTCTACACACACACACACACACACAGAAATTCACTGCTTATTGCCGTACCTGGGGTCGGTCGTTGCCACTGCATCCCTTTTGGTCTGCCACTGGTTTACAGACACACATGCAGCAAAAGCGAAACCCAGGAGTGATGCCATCTCCACAGGAGAGATCTGTCTGAACACAGCCCAACTGTCACACTGCACAGCTGCAAGCCAGCCTCTCATCCGTTGGTTGACAAAGACCCAGCCAGGTTCCCTGCCCGGGCAGACCCAGTGAATCCAACCGTCCTTTCATGGAAAGGCTCACGCTCAGTGGGTCGCTATAGTACCCACTTCCAGCCCACCCCCTGCTGCGGGGAGAGACCCTTCCCCATCTGTCACAGTCCTCCGTCTGTTTTCCATGGGGCTCAATGCACTCCCTCGTCTAACCCAACAAAAGGGATTCAACCTCAAGTGTTTTTGTTCTGAAGGACCACAGGGCAGGACCACATTTATGCCAACACCCAGAAACAATACAGCGAATGCCCCCGCCTCTGCTGAGAGAGGCGGGCTGTGGCCATTGCCCTGCCAGTTGCATGAAGGCTGCTAAAGCACGTTGTTTCTACCAGGCTGCAGGTGGGGACCCCATAGGGTGGCTACTCGGCGCAACCCTGGGGCAACGAACAAGTCATCCAGTCTGTTTGGAATCGATCAATAACTACGGTCTTCTGAGCTGCTACCATCTAGTCAGCAGGTCAAGTGTCTGGAAAGGATAGAATAGTTTCTTATTAGAATTGCATTTTGGGAGAACAATCCTTGGTGTTCCAGCAAAACCTATGGTCCCAAGAAAGGGGGAAAGGTCCGTCTTGGTCTCCAGAGAGCCTGGAGCAGAAGGAAGCAAGAGGTTTGTGAACTCCACTTTCTGAAATAAAACAGAAATCTAAGTGGGCTGCCTGTTACCATCTCTGGAAGAAGGGTGTACATATGACAGCTTTTGAAGATCCTGGGACCTCTCTAGGCCCACATTTTAGTTTCTTCAGCCCTATGCCGCATGGCGATGAGAAATACAACCTGAAAACGAGAAGGCTCCGTGTGCCGGCTGGGACACCAGGAAGGGGAAGGGGGATGGACCCCCTCACGCGGCAGCCAGGGTGTAGGGACGGGAGGCCTCAGAGCTGCAGTAGCAGACGCTGGGTTATGAGTGACCCTCGAGGTCCGCAGACTGAGTGCTTTCTCCAGTTTCTGTAACATCCTGACTTTCAAGGCCGTTCAGTTTCTAGGTGAATGCACAATAAGTATCCAATTATTTAAAATTGTATTAAAGCCTATCCTTACAGCAGAGCAGAAAGCAAGTCACCCTGAATGGATGTGGCCCAGCTACCGGGCATACGATGTGCCTCCATGTGCCACCCCCAGCCCCAGGGAGCCTTGAAGCTTGCAGAGACCCGCCGTGCGGGGCAGGCCAGCCGGTCCTATGGCAGTTGCAGTGTTATCACGGGTGTTTGAGCAAAGGTCCTTTAGAGCTCCTGCTGCCAAAGCTACCTCTTCACCCACACGGCCACTCTGGGTCGCTGCCCACAGTCTCAGGAGCCAGAAGCAGCCCCAGGTGGGGGCTGTAACCATAAATTGCTCTATGATGGGGACAGGCGGAGTAGAACGTGTCTTTCTGGCGTTCTCAAAAGGATGACGCTGACAATATGACTGCTACTCACGTAAGCGCCACAGTGCTGACATAGTCTGCCCGTGTAAGGAAAACTTGTTTATTGTTCTGTCTGGAATTAACCACCTCAAATATCCATTACATCTTACAAGATGAATTTGTGTTCTTAAATGTCCAGGTTTTTCATGGCTTTGGCAAAGCCAGACCTAAGGCTGTTGATAATCTGAGGTCGGAGGTTTTTGATTTCTGTTCTTTCAGGGCCTCTCCTGCTGTCCTCCTCTTTGGTAGGAGTACTCTCATTTCTTTCCCTTTATAATCAGACAGCGGGAGGGTACCAATAGCATAGCCCCATAAAGGCTGAACATCAGCCACTTACTCCTTCAGGCCTTCTGTGTTCACAGCATCCATCCATTCATTCAATAATGACTTAATGAGCACCTACTCTAATCCAGGCAGGAGATATACAGCAAAATATATATATATATATATATATATATATATATATATATATATATAT
>NW_005871451.1:800532-812992 GCF_000147115.1 Myotis lucifugus | reverse complement strand
TGCAAATTAGGCCAGGACGCCGTAAAGGGGCACGACCGGACAGGAGGAGGTTGCGCGAGCAGGTGAGGCCCAGAGCGGAGACAGAGCCGGGGGCCTGCCTGAGCCAGCGTGGTGGCTCGGGTGGCCCTGGAGCGGACACAGGCAGGGGGGGCGGGGGGACGCTGCGAGTCAGGCGCGGGTCCCAGCCCCCCGTGGGGCGCCTTCTCGGCCTCTAGTAAATATATAAAGTAATAAGTGTTGTGCAGAGAAACAAAGCTGGGTAAAGGGTTAGAGAGAGGCTGGTGAGGAGGTAGGGTGGTCAGGAGGACTTCGCTGAGGAGGTGGTGCTTGCGCAGCAAGCATGGAAGGGCATGAGGGAGGGAAGAGGCAGCCAGAAGAGCCGGTGCCAAGGCCAGAGGCAGAGGAGCCCTTGTGCTCAAGCATTAGCACTGTTCTCGTTTTAAGCAGTGTCACCGAGCCTTCGGTGTGATGTGGTAGCTGCTGGTTACTTGAGCAGAACCATAGATTACAGGTTGAAGAAGACTGGCCACAGGACTGTGAATTCCTGTGCACTCTTGGGTTTTTGCAGCACTTCCAGAAAGGCATGTAGGTCCCTGAGAAGTAACTTTTGGTGTTTACCATTATATCATGGAACTGAATTTCAGAGCCCTGACAAGAGGGCCCACAGTTTGGGTCTCAGGTAACCAGTTGTGCTGCATGGTGGGAAGGCAAACCCGCTCTGGAGTCTATGCTGTCCGGTAAGGAAGAAACAGGCTATTACAGAGGCCCTGCTCTAGAACAGGGACAGTCACTTTGCTCCTGAGTGCCTCAGCTTCCTCAACTGTAAAGGAGGGAAAGTAATGCCAACTCGGAGAGACAGGAAAAGCAGAAAAGTCCCTGGGACACGTAGATGTTTGATAAGACTTTGTTCTTACCAGAACATAGAACTTTTTAAAGGGTTTTATATGTGGGAATAGGATTTTTTTTTTAAATGGAAAACACACTAAAGCTTAAAAGATTTAATAGCTTCTGTGAACTTGAGCCACAAAACACACAACAAGGTTAAGGTCTCCCATCATTAAAAAGTCTAAATAAGCAAGAACCACAGAGGTGGTATAGATCCAAGTTTAGCTCATTTGCATTTTTATTTTTTGTTAATCCTCACCCAAGGATATTTCCTCCACTGCTTTTTCAGAGAAAGGGGGGGGGGAGAGAGAGAGAGAGAGAGAGAGAGAGAGAGAGAGAAAGAGAGAGAGAAACACCGATGTGACAATGTGACATACATCAACTGGTTGCCTCCTGCACATGCCCCAATCGCACTCTGACCGGGAACAGGGAGAGAACCTGCAACCCAGATACTTGGCCTTGACTGGAAATTGAACCGGAGACCCTCTGGTGAGCAGGCCAATGCTCTAACCACTGAATCACACTGGCCAGGGCTTACCTGCATTTTGTATTATCTAAATGTTTAAAGTCAAAGTTTGGAAAATAAGCCCTGAAAAGTAAACTCCTAGAAGCCATCCTATATAACAAAAGGCTAATATGCAAATTGTCCCCTCCACAGGGAGTTCCACCCGGGAGTTTGACCAGGGTGCAGGGTGGCTGGCCAACCGCCCGTGGCCCCTTCCCCCGGCCGGCCCCGCCCCCGATCGGCCCCCCTACCCCAATCGGGGGTGGGACCAGCCCAACCCCACCTGTGCACAAATTCATGCACTGGGCCTCTAGTATTGTTCATAATCAAGAATAGCATTTAAGCCCTGGCTGGTGTGTTCAGTGGTTAGAACACCAGCCTGTACACTGAAGGGTCCCAGGTTCAATTCCCGGTCAAGGGCATGTACTTGGATTGGCTAGATGTCAAAGATCAAGGTGTCAGCAGGGTTGGTTTCTCCTCAGGCCTCTCCTTGTCTTGCAGATGGCTGCCTTCTCTCTGTGCCTCCCCTGGTCTGTGCTGTCTGTGTTCTAATTTTTTCTTCTGGGAAGAATTATGGCCCACTCAAACTGCCTCAGTTTTAATTAATCACTCCCTTAAGGGCCCTGTCTTCAAATATAGTCACATTCTCTGAGGTACTATGGATTAGGGCTTCAATATATGAATTCAGCCCATAACACTAAGCAATTCTTTGTTGAGAACTTTGCTGTGAGGGGAACAAAGCATTGCGGTGGAACTAGAGGTGAATGGGGAGACAGGCAGGTTTTGTCTTTAGTCTGAATATTTACTGGGCAAGAAACTTCAGCTGCTGATATTACTGATGAGAACGGCATGTAGAGAAGCTGAAACTGTGGCTGCAGGAGAGAGAGGAGGGTCCTAACAGTAGCCAAGTCCTCAAATACATGAGAGGCTGGGACCAAGAGGGCTTAAATGACTTACAGGGGTCACACTGGTGAGTGGTGGGGCTTGCATTTGACCCAGAAATTCTCACTCTGAGCCTCTATCCCACCAACTACATCTCAATGCCTGTCCTTGGGAGCAGAAATAACCGTAACAACTCCTCGGGAAGGGAGCAGAGGACACGTGTTCACATGTGGAATTACAGCCGTCCTGGAGGCCTACCCCCAGGGCACTCAGGGCTCGAGAGGTGAGGGACGGAGGTCGGGGGTTCATGGAAGAGGAAGGAAGAGACATGGATGAGGCTCTGTGTGACTGAGGGATGGACAGACACACCCCCAAGAAGCCCAGTCCGAAAGGGGTCCACGTTCTGAATCTGAAACCCAGCATTGGCCTGTTTATTTGAACGGCGCTTGGCTTCCGGTCACCGCCAGGTTCAGACTTTTCCTATGTGGATTACTAACCTCTTTCCCCAGCGCCAAGGCACACGTGGCTTTATGGCTTCACAATTTGGCTTCTACAAACTCTCTTATCACAGCACTTGCGTGTTGGAGCCCAGATGTTAAACAAATCAATCAATAAACCTTGGCTTCACATTTTGTACAGACGAATTTAACGGACAGACACAATCTCCTAGCTGCCCCACAGCCTCTGAGTCATGGGGTCTTTGCCTGTAAACCCTGCCTTCTTCTTCTTCCTTTTTTTTTTTTTTGGTAACAGCTTTATTGAGATATAATTCACATGCCATACAATCCTATTTAAAGTGTACCAGTCATTGGATTTTAGTGTATTCATAGAGTTTTAAACACTTCCTCTACACTGGTTTTCACTTGAGTAGACAGGTCAATTTCCTAGTCAGAATGGCTCTATTTCAGTCATGGCCATTTCCAAACCTGACAAGGTTATCTGAAGGCCCGTGCAGACCTGACTGTGGCTTTCCTGGTGCCTAGTGAGCAGCTGATGAACTGCCCAAGTTCACCGGTGAAAATCTCTTAGTGCCTATTACGTGGGTGACTCTATGGAATGAATGAACACAGAATTGAGAGAGCAGGTTTTACTACAGTGAGGGATGGACACTCTACTTGGTACTCAGACAATGGTGTCTCAGTATTTTTTTAAGTATTGTTTTAAATATATATATATATATATACACACACACACACACACACACACACACACACATACATTGATTTCAGAGAGAGGGAGGGAGAGATAGAAACATCGATGATCATCAGTGGGTTGACTCCTGCACGCCCCCTACTGACGATGGAGCCCGCAACCCAGGCAGGTGCCCTGACTGGGAATCGAACCGTGACCTCCTGGTTCGTGGGCTGACACTCAACCCCTGAACCACACCAGCCGGGCGGTGTCTCAGTATTTTTAATCCAAATGGCAGAACACCAAATCCCTTCCATTTGTTGTTTCACATCTTCTTACCAACCCTCCCCCTAAATGCTCCATTTCATTATCTTCTGAAGTGTTTGTTTTGAAACCGCGTATGTCCTCCTTCCTCTCATGGAAACCACCTGTAGCAGGCACCACTAGTGCTGCTACAAACATTTGTTTTTGATAACAGTGTATTTTGAAAGTCTGTGGTTTCCATTTCTATTTCTGTCCCGTACTGTCGTAACATTTTGATCTCTTTATATCTTTCACGGGTACTTTTGCTTTTCCCAGACATTTTGCACTCTGCTGAATGTGTCAGAACATACTGTGACAAGACTACTGCAAGTTTCCTTTATCATTATTATGTTCAGAAAATGTCTTATGAAAGACATCAAGATGCTAAGAGGCCAACACGTACAGCACATTTTTAGTCTTGTATTGATTATATACAACCATCCCCAAACACTGGAATCTATGCCAAGAGGATACCTTTTCTGAAATGCTGGCCTACAATACAGAGGAGCACAGTAAAATAAAGCATTCAGTCCCAGGGAGAAAATTTCCTCTCTGTATTAGTCAGGGTTCTCCATCAACACATGAAATTAACCATCACACTCCTCTTAAGTTTTATTTTGTCTCTGAACTCCAGGAGTCACCTCATACAGAACTTTTCCTTCCTTAGCACCAGCCACCTTTTCATTTATTCAATGGGAACTTTTACAATTTTAAAATCAGTGCAATTGTCCAATGACTTACATTATTAAAATGTTTTTTATTTGACGTTAGAGAGAGAGGAAGGGAGAGGAAGAGAAAGAGAGAGAGAGAGAGAGAGAGAGAGAGAGAGAGAGAGAGAAACACCTATGGGTTGTCTCCTATATGCACCGCGAGGCAGGGACCAAACCCGCAACCTGGGCATGTGCCCTGACTGGGAACTGAACCAGCAACGGGACGACCTCAACTGAGCCACACTGGCCAGGACCAATGACTTACATTTTCTATCTACATTATTTAAATTGGTCCTCACAGCAATTCACTGAATAAAGTCGGGGCAACCATTAATATTCCATTTTAGAAATCAGAAAACTAAGTTCTTCTGGCTAGCAAGTAATAAAACTAGTATTGAAAAAATACACAATTTGGTCCTGGCTGGTGTCACTCAGTTGGTTAGCCTTCGTCCCATGCAATGAAAAGCTGCTGGTTCGATTCCTAGTCAGGACACATGCCTGGGTTGTAGGCTCTGATCCCTGGGGGGAGAGGGGGGCGGGAGCATGTGCACAAGGCAGCCAACCAATGTGTCACATCGATGTTTCTCTTTCTCTCTCCCTCTCCCTTCCTCTCTCTCTAAAAGATCACTAAAAAGTATTTAAAAAAAATACATGATTTGAATTCTAGTCTAGGATTTTTCCCTATCATAATACTGGCCATTACACTGAGTGGCCAGATTATTATGACCACCTGACGTTTGTAGGCAAATTAGCTATAATTTCGCGCTGAAGTTGCTAGAGGGCCAGACCATTATAAACAGGGAAGCAGGTTGTTTACCACGACAGTAGAAGTGATTTTTTTCTGAAGATATGGGTAAACAACGCGATTTAACAGTCTTTGAACGTGGGATATATAATAATCTGAGCGGCCAGATTATGACCATCCCATCAGTACTTCGTTGGGCCACCTTTTGCCTTCAATACTGCGGCGATTCTTCTTGGCATTGACTCCACGAGATGTTGAAAGGTGATGTGAGGAATCTGACACCATGCCTGATGAATAGCACTGTCCAGTTCTGTGAGATTTGATGGTTGTGGAACCAGCTGCCTGATGGCTCTTTTAACTTCGTCCCACAAATGCTCAGTTGGACTGAGATCTGGTGATTAAGCAAGGTAAAGTCTCCCTCATGTTCTTGAAACCACTCCTGCACAATACGAGCACCGTGGCATGGCACATTGTCTTGTTGGAAGAAGCCATCTCCATTGGGATACGCCATCAACATGATAGGATGAACTTGATCAGCAACGATACTTAGGTATGTTGTGCTATTCAGACGTTGTTCCACACGAATTAAAGGACCCAAATCATGCCAGGAAAACATGCCCCAAACCATAACACTGCCCCCACCAGCTTGAAGGGTTGTACTCATGCATGTGGGGTGCATGCTTTCATGCTGTTTCCACCAAATTCTCACTCTGCCATCTGCATGATACAACTGGAAACGTGATTCATCGGATCACATGACTTTTTTCCAATGTTCAACTGTCCAATCCTTGTGTCCCTGTGCGAATTGGAGACATTTTATCTTGGTAACTGCAGATAGCAAAGGTGTTCAAACAGGCCTTCGGCTTCCATATCCCATACGATGCAGTGTACGGCTAATTTGCCTACAAACATCAGGTGGTCATAATAATCTGGCCACTCAGTGTATAGGCATATATGCATAGGCCATGGACACAGACAATGGTATGTGATGGCCTGGGGTGGGACAGGACCCAGGTAGAGAGGGGTAATGGGAAATGGGGGACATCTGTAATACTCCCAACAATAAAGATAAATTTTTTTTAAAAAAAAGCTTTACTACACCAATGAGCTGGTAGATGTTCACACACTACATTGGCACTTTTTTTCCCCCCGCAGTACATGAAAGAATAAAACTTCATGACACCTTAAATCTGGGAATGCAAAGAAGGAAACTCAACCAAAAGGCCGGCAGACTTTGTATCTGAACTGATGTCCTGGAAACTAATTCCCCATGTGCGACATTTGAATGTCCACTATACTTTCTCCTGAATACATAGCCATGGGCTTCAAAGGTTCTTAAACATGGAGAAACCAGTTACTTTTAATTTTATTTATGGAAATTGTCAACATGCACAAAAGCAGTGTAATGAATTCCTACGTATCTATCACCCAGATTCAGCAATTATTAACATTTTACTAATTTTAAGAAGCAGTTTAAAAATCTATGGAGACCAGTGCTTAGAAGTTAAAGAATTTGAAAGGGTTAAAACAGTCATTCAAATAATTTGGGAGAGGAAAATAAATGCTTTTAGGTAAACTTCCTAAATGATTTGGGCAAGACAAAAAAAAAAAATCTTCTAAAAATGAAAGCACAGTGTGGAACAGTAAAAGGACAGTATTAACCTTTGAAGTAGCTCTGTAGTGTACTCCCGTCAAATCCCTCCAAATACTATACTACAGGAAGGGAAACCTGCTTTCTATTACGCTTTATTCTGCAGCCCAAAGGCAAAACAGTTCAGTTTAATTCCCCACACTTGTTGAGCCTTTGAGACAGACCCTGGGCTTAACTGGGCGGGGGAGTTTCCTTGTGCTATGGGAGACCAGAGGGAGGAGCTGCAAAGTTCGGCCAGTTTTTTGGAAGGCTTTGTTGAGACAGTGGTGTCTGTGTGGCATCTTTGAGAGTGAACGCCATGGCTGAGAGCAGATGTGGGAGGGGACCGAACCCCAGGCTGAGGGAACTGCAGGTAAAAGACGGGAGGCAGGAAGGTATGGGGTGAGTCTGGGGTGTGGTGACATGATATTGTTTGTGAAGGAAAGGCAATGTAAGAGCGGGGAGAATCTTAAAGGTGACATCATGGAGCAGAGGTTAAAGGCATAGGGTCTGTCTGGACAGGCCTGTCTGGTGGCCTGCTGCCTGGGCTGGTGAGCTGGTTGCCAGGCCCAGAGCCATTCCCGTGTGCGTCCCTGGCTGGAAGAGCAGCCTCTCTCTACAAAGGCTGGGAATGTCAGAGAGCCACTCACCAGCCTCTCTTGCATCTAACGCATGGCGGTGTGAGCCCACGCTGGCCAAAGGGAGTCCACAGGCTGCTTCTGGAAAGAGTTTTCTCCCTAAAAGAAAATTTAAAAAAACACTCGAAAGCCAGAACTTCTTTTCGCCTTTGAGCACAGTTGTGTGACAGCCGGAGCTTTGGGACTATGACAGCCATGCGGTGACCGCGAGGACACAAGCTGAGGATGGCAGAGGAGGAAGAGGAAGGCCAGCCAGTCCTTGAAGGCGTCATGATGCAACGCCACAAATGCCACCCCGTGACTGGAGCTTTCTGTTACGTGAAATACATTTTCCTTACCGTGTAAGTCATTGTGATCTGCTAAATTTCTGGATTAGCATCAGCCCAGAAAGCAGCAAAGAAACTAAGATTGTTTCTCCTTTGTAGCCTTTTCTTAATTTTTTAAATTAAGTATTTAGGGAAAAACACACAAGTATACATAGAGAGTACATGTAAAATGAAATCTAGCGGTAGCTTTCTTAAACGTACGAAGTGTCTTCATTACGTCTCATTTGCACTCTCCACTTCCGCAGGTCGCTTAATGTAGTCCGTGTACAGGCTTTTGAAGCCACTAAGTCAGCCGCTCTATCCACTGAAGAAAGGTACTTCTGTGGGGTTTCCAGCTTTTCCCTTAGGGTTCACAAATATGGTCTATTTTACGTTACCACATTAAAAAACTAAGTGGGCACAGGAAACAAACTATGTGGATTATATCTACCAATGTTTACTTTATTGGTCATTCATTAAAACTGATAAACTAAAAAAGAAAACATTGTTGGAAACAACTGGCGTTTCTCAGAGGTTGAGCGTCGACCTATGAACCAGGAGGTCACGGTTTGATTCCCCATCAGGGCACATGCCCAGGTTTCGGGCTCAATCTCCAGTGGGGGGGGCGTGCAGGAGACAGTTGATCAATGATTCTTATTGATGTTTCTGTCTCTCTCTCCCTCTCCCTTCCTCTCTGAAACCAATAAAAATACATTTAAAGAAAATGCTTTAGAAAACACTGCTGTGAGCAGACAGTGCGACACTCATTTCCCATCACGCTGCTTTGGAAAGAAAACTCCTAGCATGGTTGAATTCCCTTGTGTCTCTCCCTGAATGCATTGCTTCTCTGTCACCCAGAATTAGCAACAATCTAGGACTTAATGTTTACCATTCCCATAACTTTCTTTATGGTTTGTCTAAATATGAATATATCCCTGGAGACATATAGCTTTAAAATGTTAAGCCCACGCAATCATACTTTCTGTAGTATTCTGCAACTTTTATCCGGTATTTTTGGTTCATTCACCCTTACAGGTAACCTTGGTCACCCACCCCCTCCCATATCTGGGGTGCAGTTCTCTCCAGTTCTTTATTAACATGCCTTGATGTGTTGCTTCTAGTTGCTTTCAGAAATGATGGTGGGACACTGTGAGGTAACAGAAAATACATCTTAGTCTCTGCCCTTGGTTCCTGACACAGACCTCTCATAATCTTTGTAATTTCCTGGGTGACTGGCCCATTCTAATCACCTATGGCTGGTACACAGACAACAGCAGAGAAGAGAGACATCGAATCAGAGAAAGGGGCAGGGATGATGGTGAGTTATGTTCTACAAAGAACCAGTTTTTATTGACTTGTTTTACCCTCAAAATTCCTTTTTCCCTAAAAAGTGAGAAAAAACCCATAAATAACAATAGAAAATAACGAGGAGACAGTCTTAGAAGCTATGTTGCATTTCTTAGCTTCATTCCCTATTGCAGACTTTCTTAGGTATGTGTTTTGAAAGTAGAAATGAACTTGTCCTTTTAAGTTATGGGACCTAATGGATTTAATGGGATGAGCACTTGGCTTTGAATGGTCTCGAACCAGCCATTTATTTGCTTTACTTTCTTCCCATGTAAATTGAAATAAACCATCGACTAATAAATGGGTAATTAAGATCTGAAATACCACATAATAGAATATTATTCAACCATAGAAAGGAATGAAGTACTGACACATGCTACGACATGGATAAGCCATAAAAACGTTATGCTAAGTGAAAGAAGCCCAACACAAAAGGTCATATATGTTATGAATTCATTTATGTGAAATATACAGATTAGCTAAATCTGTAAGGACTGAAAGTAGATTGATAGATTAGCTAATGGGTATGGCTGGGGTTTCTCTCTGGGGTGATGATAATGTTCTGAAATTGATTGTGGTATGGCTATACTCACAACTCTGTGAATATACTAAACACCACTGACTTGTACACTTTAAATGGTAAGTTGTAGGGTGATTGAATTATATCTCTTGCCGAAACCGGTTTGGCTCAGTGGATAGAGCGTCGGCCTGCGGACTGAAAGGTCCCAGGTTCGATTCCAGTCAAGGGCATGTACCTGGGTTGCGGGCACATCCCCAGTAGGAGATGTGCAGGAGACAGCTGATCGATGTTTCTCTCTCATCGATGTTTCTAACTCTCTATCTCTCTCCCTTCCTCTCTGTAAAAAATCAATAAAATATATTTTAAAAAAAAGAATTATATCTCAATAAAGCTGTTATCAAAAACAATGAACTAGTTTCTTCCCAGCTCAGATATGATGTGACTTTCAATTAAGTTGTTTTTCAAATAAGAGATGCATTTCAAACCATACTATGATAATTACTTTTAGATTTCATTACTTGCCTACATTGGAAGCTGATGTACTAAGAGTTCTCCAGTGATAACTGGCATTTATAGAGACCAGGGAAGCAACGCTGCTTACAGCTGCGTGCATGAAGGTCAGATAGGAGGGAGCGTCTAAAAGACCTTGAGAATGATGAGGGGAGGGAACACAGCTGGACTGTCAACAGCTCCTTGAGGCCAGGGATTGATTCTGTCTTGTTCTCTTGTAATCCCAGTGCTTCATACAATGCCTGCCCTCAGTAAGTGTGAATGGATAATGAATGGGTAGGTGGTGACACTAATGAACTGCGGGCCAACCAAGGAAAATGATGAGACCCCTTCACTCAGCCAATAAACCATTTTACCAGCCAACACAGCCAAGTCTTGCTTTGATGCTAACAGTGACTGGGGATCTGGGCATTTTACTTACTTGTTCTATTACCCAGGGAGCGCTAATTCTTTTTGAAGTGTTGCAGATCACAATGGTTCTTATTTCTCCGTCAGAGCGCAAAGAGGAAAAGTTTAACTCTCTATTGATTTCTCAGTGTCGTGGCTAACATTCGCTTCGTTTTCTGTAAGTTGTGATGAGCCGAGGAGAGGGTTGGTCTCCAGAACAAAAGCATCATGAAGTCTGGCCTGGTCATGCTGGGAGCACCGAGGGCCTGTGGGACCAGCTGGGAGGTCAGCTTTGCTGCGAGGCAAAGGCAGAGCATTCATAAGGCGCTTGGAAATGAGGGCGACAATTTTGTGTGGTCCTGGCATTGTAAGTTACTGTGATGGGGACAGGAGTCACCAGCCTCGGGAAGAAGCAACCACTCTCTAGTTTTCCATTTGGAAAAAGTCCTGGGAAAGGACTGGTGACTTTGGCCCACGTTGGCATCATGGCAAACTACTGCCACTGCAGCTGCAATGAAAGGGGAGAGCCATCTAAAGAGAGAACTCTCTACTTTCTACTCTGAGCTATCCACATGATAGAATATTATGACACTCCCTTTCATTAAACTTAAAAAAAAAAAAAATATCCGCCCTAGCTGGTTTGGCTCAGTGGATAGAGCATCGGCCTGCAGACTGAAGGGTCCCGGGTTCAATTCCGGTCAAGGGCACATCCTCGGGTTGCAGGCTCGATTCCCAGTGTGGGGCGTGCGGGAGGCAGCCGATCAACGATTCTCTCTCATCATCGGTGTTTCTATCTCCTCTCTCCCTCTCCCTTCCTCTCTGAAGTCAATAACAATATATTAAAATAAATAAATATATAACATGTAAAAAAAAAAAATCCTTGCCATCCATAGACCTCTCATTAGAACCCCTCTGAAGGACACAGAAGTGACAACCACGTGACTGATGGATGTGAGGGTCTGGACTGCTCAGAGCAAGAGCTATTTCTTCATCCCAGGCCTGGATATTTCCACTTAGAAAATAAATCCGGCTTAAGAGAGATTTCCTCATGACAGGGAAAAACACAATTAGTTCAGAAAAGATCTAGAACACACAGTGTAATTGAACCGGCTGCCAGCGCCTTCTCGCAGTGGATGGACTCCAGATTCTTCTGTTCCTGCTCAGACAGCAAGTCCTCCCGCCCGGCCGGCTGGGAGACTTGGCAGCGGGGACAGCAGACGCCTCTCCAGCAAGGGACTCCCCTTCACCTTTCATTTCCCTTCCTCTCTCTCTAGTCACTTTCTTGGACAACATGGCTGGGAGCTCAACAGCATAAACTCTAAACTTCCAAAGCCTCCATAAAATAATTACTTGCCTAAGAGAACGGTATGTACCTCATAAAGTGGATCATCTTTCCCCTCCTCCACTCATTTCTTCCAAAACAGACATCTAAAAAGCCAGCAAGTCAACAAAGGAACAAATAAGCACGAACAGCCAGTAAAGCCAGCCCATTTGACTAAAAAATATCTCCCCGTCTCTCGCCCCTTGTATTTGTATAAACACCTTAAATATATTTGACTATGACTTTTGATGATTCTGCCTTGGATGCTATTTGTTTCAGACCATAAATCTGAAGCCCAGGGCCCCATATTTACCCAGGGGGCAGTTCGAATGATGCTACAGGGTAGACTTTGGAGTTAGGCAGAGCGAGGCTGGACTCTGGCTCCATACTTACCAGGTGTGTAAACTGGTAAACGGGGCAGTCGATGACTTCATCTTTCTGGTCTTCATCTGGAAAAGAACACTGGCCTCACATTTGCTGTGGGATCTAATGACGCTGTATATATGAATAAATACAAACCTGGACTAATCCCACCCTCTCTGCACCCTTCTCTCCAGATAACCAATTTTGTTTCTTAACCCTCCAGTTTCTTTATACAAATATAAGCAAATTAAATATATATATACACACACACACACACA
>NW_005871451.1:765826-800432 GCF_000147115.1 Myotis lucifugus | reverse complement strand
GTTTTTTGCCTCCTTGTTTACGTAGACGGAGCATACAACTGCTCTGTACTTTGTTTGTTTCACTTAATCTCCCTTGGAAATCTTTCCATATCAAGCACAAGGAGAGCTTCCTCATTCTTTTTTTTTTTTTTTTAACAGCAGCACAAGATTCCATTGTGTGTCTGTAGCACCGTTTATTTAACCACCCCAAATTATGAGACACTTGGATTATTTCCAGATTTTTTTTCTATAACAAATGAAGCTGCAGCAAATATCCTTGTATATAGTGCCATTTTGCATGTGTGTGAATATATCAAAAGGGTTAATGCACTGGTCATATTTTTAAAACAACATTATTGAGATGTAATTTACTGCGTTTGTAATTTTGATAGGTTTTTTTTTTGCCAAATTGCCTCGAATGGGGTGGTGCCATTTTGTATTTCCCGGCAATATATGAGGATGTGCACTACGCTCCTAGAAGTGGTACTTCCCAAGGATAGGCCCAGAGAGGACTTGGACTGTATTGCTTTA
This sequence comes from Myotis lucifugus, assembly GCF_000147115.1. Classification (NCBI taxonomy): domain Eukaryota; kingdom Metazoa; phylum Chordata; class Mammalia; order Chiroptera; family Vespertilionidae; genus Myotis; species Myotis lucifugus. Next base: position 799,922 of record NW_005871451.1, on the reverse strand, counting down.
AAAATCACTATATGTTAACAAAAATTTTTTTTAATTTTTATTTCTTGATTTGAGAGACAGAGAGAAACATCTCTTTGTTGTTCCACTTATTGATACATTCATTGGTTGATCTCTGTATGTGCCCTGACAGGGGATCGAACCCATAACCTTGGCGTATCAGGATGATGCTCTAGCAACTGAGCTACCCAGCCAGGGCATGGTAACCACATTTTTACATGTGGATATATCTTCCAGTAAAATATTTCAAAGCAGCAGAAATATATGGTAAGAATGTAAAGGTCTCCTTGATCAATGCTGTTTCTTTCCCTGCGACCAATCCCAGCCCCTCCCTGTTGGGTGTGGCAATCACCGTTGTCAAATCCACTCTCAGTCCCCATCCTCCTTGAGATCTGAGATCTCCAAAGACCTCTTTGCCAAGTTTCTCTCTTCCTTTGGCTTCCATCGAGACAAGCTAACAAGCCGGGACAAGTAGAATAGGGAAACTGAGACAGACAGTTTAGTGGCCAAACAGTTTACAGCCATCTAGTGAATCGCAAAATCCTGTCTTCCCTAACCCAGGACAGTTAAGAGTAAGTGGTTTACACTTCTCTTCCCCACCGAGAGGGTCAATAGCGTAAATCACCCTGCTCAGGGAGAGAGGTAACATAATCCAATTAGCATCATCTGTGCCAATCACAGCCAAGAGTGGGTGAAGTCAGGGGAATAAATTTCATTTTGGTGCATCGGCACAAAGCTGATGACTATTCTATTGAGATCCTCCCCTAAGACCTCCCTTAAGCCCCCAGCCTTTAAAACCCTCAGGAAGGACCCCCGCACACATTCTCCCTCCTGCTCCCTCTGGGGAGCATGCCTGCGCCTTTCCCATCCCCTCTTCTTCCCCCGTTACCTCACCGTGGCCCTTCCCCTTCCCGTCCAAGGGCCCTCCTCTGCTTCCGTCACCGTGTCCTGAGCCTACGAAGTCCCTCTGGCTCACCTGAACTACCTCTGTAACTTTCTAAATAAACTTCCTCTTATCATTTGAGTTCTTGGCTCTGAAGTCTTCCTTTGCCAAACTCAAGAACTGAGGTCCAGTTTCACAGCCAACACCGTGGGTAACACCATGACATAAACATTCATCTGGCTCTCCCATAGTTCTCTGATCCTTCACCATCTTCTCTGGCTTCTCTTTCTTCTCTTGCCTTGAAAAACAAGTCTAAAAACAGGCAATATTGCCGAACCGGTTTGGCTCAGTGGATAGAGCGTCGGCCTGCGGACTGAAGGGTCCCAGGTTCGTCAAGGGCATGTATCTTGGTTGCGGGCACATCCCCACTGGGGGGCGTGCAGGAGGCAGCTGATGGATGTTTCTCTCTCATCGATGTTTCTAGCTCTCTATCCCTCTCCCTTCTTCTCTGTAAAAAATCAATAAAATATATTAAAAACAGGCAATATTTATTTATTTAAAACTTTTACCTTAAATCTTTTTTTAATCCTCACCCGAAGATATGGTTTTTTTAAAATAGATCTTTAGAGAAAGGAAGGGAGAGAGAGAGAAACATCGATTGATTGTCTCCTGTATGCATCTGACCAGGGATCAAATCCACAACCTTGGTGTGGAGAGGGGATACAGTGTTTGGGCAGGTTCAAGCCTCAGACTAATGAGAGGGCACAGTCCTCTCGTGGCAAAACCACGTCAAGTTCCAGCTTGGAGGGCAAAGCCCTCCCGGCACAATGATAGCCAAAGGCTGTAGTTGTGAGCTTGACCTTCTGGTCCGAACCTGTGGGCTCACGTGGCTGAGTGATGTGGGCTTGATAGAGTTCAGGTGTACGTAACTGAGTAGATTGGAACATTGTTAACATCTTGACCATGCCCTTACTTTAACTCGTGGAATCTGGCTTACAGGCTGGGTCGCTGTCTCTCCATCAGAGAAGCGGCGTCCCACCGAGCCTCAGCTTTATCTTCCTGTCTGTCTTTTCTAAATCCATCACCACCTCCCTACAGGCTCACCCTTGGCCGTGCCGGCGCGGCACACCTTGGTAGGTGCCTTGACCAGGAATGGAGCCCACAACCTTTTACTGCACTGGAAGACGTGCCAATCCACTGAGCCACCGGGCCAGGACGGGCAATATTTATTGAATGCTGAAGGTGCACAAGAACAACAGAACCCCACACCACCAGGGACTTAAGGTCTTGGGGTGTGGCAGGTTGTGGAAAAAGGTAGCTGCAATAATTTCTCTAAGTGTATTAGACTGCTCGGGCAGCCATAACAAAATACCACAGACCGAGTGGCTTAAACAACAGAAATCTTCTTATAGTTCTGGAGACTATTAAGTCCAAGTTCGGTGTTGGTGAGACTGGTTTCTTCTCCGGCCCTTCCCCGCTCCTTGGCTGGTAGATAGGCTGTCTTCGTGGTCACGTGGTGTAGTCCCTCTGTGTGTGTCTGAATCCTAACCCCCTCTTCCGATAAAGGCACCAGTCATGTTGGGTGGTGCTCACCTTGCTGGGAAGGACAACAAAGTCCTATTGTACAGGAGCCTGCTTCCTGTTCCGAGCTGAATCGTCCCCACCCTTCCAATCCCTATGTTGAAGTCCTAACCCCTAGTACTTCAGAAGGCAGCTATATACAGAGATAGGGTCTTTAAAAAGGTAGTGGAGTTAAAATGGGTTCATTGGAATGGGTCCTAATCCAACATGACTTGTGCCTTTATTTTTTTTTAAAATATATTTTATTGGTTTTTTACAGAGAGGAAGGGAGAGGGATAGAGAGTTAGAAACATCCGTCAGCTGCCTCCTGCACACCTACTACTGGGGATGTGCCCACAACCAAGGTACATGCCCTTCACCAGAATCGAAACCTGGGGGCTTTTGGTCTGCAGGCTGACGCTCTATCCACTGAGCCACACCAGATAGGGTGACTTGTGCCGTTATAAGAGGAGGAGATTAGGACACTGTCGTACCGAGGGAAGGGAAGGTGAAGACACAAGTTCACATAATGAGATTATCAGAGAGAACCTTTTTAAAAATAATCCTCACCCGAGGATATTTTTCCATTGATTTTTAGAGAGAGTGGAAGGGAGGGTGGAGGGGGAGAGAAAGCATTGATGTGAGACACATGATTGGTTGCCTCTCACACGCGCTGTGACCCCAGCTGAGGATCTCGGGGATCACGCCTGCAACCGAGGTACGTGCCCTTGACCAGGAATTAAACCCGAGGCCCTTTGGTCTGAGGCCCAATGCTCTAATTACCGAGCCAAACCGGCCAGGGTGAGATAACCTTTTTGGCCTATCTATAGGGCAGGGTAAACTACTAATTACTGAACTTGTGCGCTCCGGGCAATGACCTTCTGCAGCCCCAGGATGCATTTCCCCAGGTCCAAGCTCAGAATGTCTTATTTACCTGTTGTAGGTGTCGGGAATGGCACCAGGTACTAGAGCCACGGGGGTCAGACGGGACCTGGGTTCAGCAACCTCTGTACCTGCTCGTCTGGAACAGGAGGAGGAAGAAGAGGAAGGGAGAGGCACAGCGTGTTCTGGGAGGGAGAGCACACTGGCTCCTCCGTCCTAAGGGTTTTAAGGGCAGAGATTTCCGGGGAGGCACCAGGGGAAGATCTCGATAGAATATTCAGCAGGTTCCCAGGTGTGTCCTGGCAGGGTCGTGCTCCCCAATGATTGATCGGCCAGCACCGGGGCAGGGGGCCATTCTTCAATGCAGCTGGTCCTGAGGTCAGCTGGGGCTGGTTTTGTTGATTTTCTGGGCCTGGGGCTGAAATATAACCGACCCTCGATGTGATCTCTATGGAGGAAAGGTCAGGGGGTCCAAACCGCAGGACCAGCGATCTGCCAGGGGCGGAAAGGCCCCCCGGGGGGCGAGGTCCCACCTTACAATTGTCCTTCGCTGGGCACCCGGGGCTCTCCACACTGGCGACCTTCTCTACCTGGTCCATCGTCCTTGCTCTGCTCACGTCCTTCTAACTGCCCACCACACACCCATTTTCCCTTTGTCTCCGAACCTCCCCTGCATGTGGGGGTCTTTGACTCTCTCCTGTATGCAGGGTTTCCATAATATGCATGCAGTATAATTTGGTTATTCTCTCTTACTAATCTGTCTCATGTCTACTTGATTATTAGACCGGCAGAAAGAACCTTGAGGGTGGAGGGAAGTTAATTCCTCCCCGACCATGGCCATCAGCAAGCCAAAGAGAGAGGCTTTGGAAGAAACCAACCCTGCCAGCAACTTGATGTTGGACTTCCAGCCTCCAGAACTGTGAGTAAATAAACTGCTGTTGTTTAAGCCACCCAGTCTGTGGTACTTGGTTATGGCGGTTCTAGCGAACTGCTACAAAGGATTATGCCACTTGCTTTACAGTAAGTCAAGAAAAGAACTTATTTCGGAAAATAACTTTCGTTTGAAAACATGAATCAGAAAGGACCCATCTTAGGGCCCCCTGTTTGGAGTCCATCCTCTGTTCTGAGGAGAGGAACCTGGCAGACGCAGCAGAAGGAGGCGAGGTCCCTGCTTCCACAGGAGCCACAGGGCAGGTCCTGGCTGGGGCCAAGGTCACCCTTGCCAGGATTTCAGTAGGCACTTAAGAAAGAGATGGGGGGAGGGAGGGAGGGAGAGAGAGAGAGACAGAGAGAGAGAGGCGGGGAGGGGGGAGGGAATTCAAGAGACAGATTTTGAGCATATAACGTAAAAGAGAAAGTATTTTCTTTTACCAACAGATGTGATTAGAACATCCCCATGATATACCTAAAGTCACCATGAATATATATATATATTTTTTACCCAGAATCATTTCAGCGACTTTAACAGGAGACATTTTGCTGGGTTTTTAGAAGTTTGCAGGTTTCCTCAGCCATTCTTGTTACAACACGTGGAGTGGCTGACTCTCAACGGGTTGTTTTATTAAAGGATTCACAGGGCTACCTATTATTAATGTGCATTATTTTTCTCAATGCTTCAGACACTTGGGCATTTATTCTACTGTTGCCATAGAAACCCAGGTCTGTAATAAGCAGCTCTTTTAATTCCTACAATTAGGCTTATATAAAAGAATATTTTAATGACGTGAAGTATTTGGAGAGCCCAGCCAGAGGACTGTTGGAAGAAGAACCTTGTTCTCCAGACAGTTACAAAATTAGCTTATCCTTTGTTACAACTGCCTTCTTTGACAACTGCCAAGGGTCCATTAGTCAGGCCTTCCTAATGATCTGTGGTTTTCCATAAAGACTGGAGGTTTGCTTATTTCTTAGAAACTGCAATTCCACCCCCACCCCCACCCCCTTTCTTACTCCCAGGCTGCTCTCCTGGTTAGAGGGAGAGGCCACCTCCCCTTTTTGCTGTAAATCAGAAAAGGTCTATGTTTACCTTTAAATTTCACAGACAATAAAGGCCTTTTCTAAAAAATCAGTGAATAGGCCGTGGCCAGGTAGTTCAGCTGGTTAGACTGTTTTCCCCCATACACCAAGGTTGTGGGTTCGATCCCCAGTCAGGGCACATACAAGAATTGACCAATGAATGCATAAAGAAGTAGAAAACAAATTGATCTCTCTCTCTTCTCAATACATTTTAAAAAGTCAGTTAATAGAAAACAACTATCTATGTCTTTCTTCATTATGGGATATTTGGAAGCCATAAATCCTGTCTTTCTTATATTCATTGCCTATAGAAATATTTTGGAGAAATATTTACTAGTTAATTTTAGTGATAGGTTACCCCTGCACATAGCACAAAAATCAAGAGGCAGACAGTGCAATATTAGTCTCTCTTCTGGGCATGCCCAGGGTGGCAGCCATTGTTAAGTTTCCTTTGTATTCTTCCAAAGCTATTCCCCACGATCAAATGCACAGTGCGCACACAGATACGATGGCAGCGTGTTATGTCTACTGAACTGCACCTTGCTATTTTCACTTATTGCTGAAAATTTTGGATGCTATTCTACTTCATTAATAAAGAGATGCTTTCTTTTTGTTTTAATATTTTTTAAAATATATTTTATTGACTTTTTTACAGAGAGGAAGGGAGAGAGAGAGTTAGAAACATCGATGAGAGAGAAACATCGATCAGCTGCCTCCTGCACACCCCCTACTGGGGATGTGCCTGCAACCAAGGTACATGCCCTTGACCAGAATCGAACCTGGGACCTTTCAGTCTGCAGGCCAACGCTCTATCCACTGAGCCAAACCGGTCAGGGCTGTTTTAATATATTTTTTTTATTGATTTCAGAGAGGAAGGGAGAGGGAGATAGAAACATCAATGATGAGAGAGAATCATTGATGGGCTGCCTCCTGCACCTCCCCTACTGGGGATCCAGCCCACAACCCGGGCGTGCGCCCTTGACTGGAATCGAACCTGGGACCCTTCAGTCTGCAGGCCGACGAAGAGCTGCTTTCTTCATCATAAGGCTTTTTCCCTGTCATTATTGAGTGCTACAGGCATCATGTGGGGTCTGGCAACACTGAGGTGAGGACCACGGGGTCCTTGCTCTCAGGAGCCACACTAGTAGGAGAGACAGCCACCTGTGGAAGTGTCCACCGTCCGGGGCACAGCACTGCAGTGAATCAGGTAGAAGGGGAGATGGAAGCACACGGGAGGGAGTCTGGCTTTGCTCAGAAAGGTAATAAGCAGGTACTTGAGCAGCATCTAGAAGAGTCAGTCAGCTCCCTGCCTCTCCCAGCAGACAGCTGGGCAAGTACATTTCAGGTAAAGGGAACAGGAAGTGCCAAGTCCTCTACAGTAGAAAATGGCATGGTGTTCTGGGGAACCGAAAGTGGTTTGTTATCTGGCTGGAGAGCTGGGATGTGCGTGTGTGTGTGTGTGTGTGTGTGTGTGTTGTGTGTTGTGTGTGTGTGTGTTGTGTGTGTGTCGCACACACGTGCATTAGACAAGATCAGTGGCTCTCAAAGTTTTTGTGTGTTTTTTTTTACCACAACCCAGAGTTAAGAAATACATTTTGCATCACCGCAGAGTTTATGCAAAACGGAAACAAAATTTCATGAAACAATACCCTTATTAAATGTACTCTGGTTTCTTTCCTACTGAATTCTATTTTTTAAAAGGCCAGTCATGACTCACTACATTGATTTCACAAACCACTAATAGGCACTATTTACAAGTTGGAAAATTATGGCCTATATACTGTCTATGACTCTGATAGTCTATGAACTAATTGGCCTGTCCCTGATTAACATGAAGGTGACTACTTTTTAGTTTAGAATAGATTGACAAGTGGAGCTTATGTGGATATTTATTCAGCACCTACAATGGCTTACATGCTAGAGGCACAGTGGCAGAGCAAAACAAAACCTGATCTTTACCTTCATAGAACCAAAAATTGGTCTCACAGATGAACTATTTGATGTAATAACTTAAAATGCACATTTTAAAAGTAAAATATACCTGTAACAAAATTCAAGCTACATGAGTATAACTAATCCCTTCTTTTTTAAAAAAATATTCTTTGCCATAACCGGTTTGGCTCAGTGGATAGAGCGTCAGCTTGTGGACTGAAGGGTCCCAGGTTCGATTCCAGTCAAGGACATGTACCTTGGTTGCGGGCACATCCCCAGTGGGGGGTGTGTAGGAGGCAGCTGATCGATGTTTCTCTCTCATCGATGTTTCTAACTCTCTATCCCTCTTCCTTCCTCTCTGTAAAAAAATCAATAAAATATATTTTTAAAAAATATTCTTTATTGCTTTCAGAGAAAAAGGGAGAGAGAGATAGAAACATCAATGATGAGAGAGACTCACTAATCAGCTGCCTCCTGCACACCCCCCACTGGGGATCGAGCCTGCAACCCCGTTATGTGCCCTGACCAGGAATCGAACCGTGACCTCCTAGTTCACAGGTTAGTGCTCAACCACTGAGACACGCCAGCTGGGCAGTAAGGAGATATCTTTCTGTGTGCTTACCAGAAGAGGGGATTAAGCCCAGGTGGGGTGGCTCGGTAGTTGAGCATTGATCCATGACCAGGAGGTCACAGTTTGATTCCTGGTCAGGGCACATGCCCGGGTTGTGGGCTCCATCCCTAGCGGCTGAGGGTGTTGGGGGGGAGGGAGGAAGGGTGCAGGAGCAGCTGATCAGTGAGTCTCTCTCATCATTGGTGTTTCTATCTCTCTCTCTCCCTCTCTGAAAGCAATAAAAATATACTTTAAAAAATATCTTCTTACCTTTCTCTGCATAAAGTTTCTGTATTTATTTCACTAGGATAGAAGGACTGAATTTCAGGTTGGTGGAGTCTCTGACCCTTGGGCAGTGTTTTTAAGGGGAGTGAATTCAGTTTCCCAGAGTCTGATTGCGCCTACTGTGATGGTTCATTTTTGTATCAACTAGATTGGATAAGGGATGCCTAGCTACTTGGTTTAAAACACACATAATTTCTGGGTGTGTCTGTGAGGGTGTCTCTGGAAGAGATCAGCATTGGAACTAGTAGACTGAGTTAAGAAGAAGGCCCTCCCCCCTGAGGTGGGCGTCTCCAATCAGTTGAGGGCCTGACTAGAATATAGAGGCGGAGGAAGAGTGAATTTGCTCTCTCAAGTGTAGCTGAATCCATTCATCTTTTCATGCCCTCGGATATTGAGGATTCTGACTCAGATGGGGACGTACGTCATCACTGTCCACCCCGTTCTCAGGCCTCTGGACGTAGGCAGGTTTACACCAACAGCTTTCCTGGCTCTCCAGCCTGCAGGCTGTGGGATTTCTCTGCCTCCACAGCCACATTAGCCAATTCCTATAGTGAACCTCCTCTTACCTATCTCTCTCTCTCTCTCTCTCTCTCTCTCTCTCTATATATATATATATATATATATCCTACTAGAGGCCCGGTGCACGAAATCTGTGCACGATCCCACAGGGATCGGGCCTAAACAGGCCGTTGGACTCCCTCTCACAATCCACGACTGCTGGCTCCTAACCACTCGCCTGCCTGCCTGATAGCTCCCTAACCGCTCTCCTGCCAGGCTGATTGATGCTTAACTCCTCCCCTGCCGGCATGATCATCCCCAACTGCTCTCCCCTGCGGGGCTGAGGGGACTGGGGGACTCTGGCTGGATGAGACGGGGCTGAGAGGACTGGGGGACTGAGGCTGGATGCTGCGGGGACTGGGTGAGGCAGGGCTGAGGGGACTGGGCGCTGCCGTCTTGTGAGGGTGTGATAGTCAATTAGCATGTTCCCACTTTATTGGCTGTGGGAACCGCCATTTGTGAGGGCATGATGGTCAATTAGCATATTCCCTCTTTATTAGATAGGATTGGTTCTGTTTCTCTGGAAAACCTTGACTAAATACACCTATCTTAGGAGAGTAGGTCTCATCAAGTTTCTGATCCGGGAAAGTTGAAGTTCTGAGCTTTTGATGCCTCCCCTTGGGAATGCTGCTTGGGGATGACATCGTCCTGAGCAGCCAGCCAGCTGGTCTCTTCATATCTTAACTGCAACCTCCAGGGGACCGAGGACACTGAGCAGTGCCATTCCTGCTGAGATGGCATAACCACTGTGGGCACATTTCCCCAGATGTTTTTTGCCTGATTCCCCCATGGCTGCTGAAGATTACACTAAGCTTCCTGGATTCTTGCATAAATGTTTGCTTCCATTCGGCTGCCCAGGACTGGACTCTGAAACTTAGGAAGGGGGCTGAGGAGGAAACAATGTGACAGAGTTGGATATAATCACACCCTCAGGGAGATTTGGTTTGAGTCCTTCACCATTCGCTCAACAGCTATTCCGAGAATTTCTGCCCATTGCACATTCCTGTGTGGGTGGCAATGGGGGCCTCAGAGTGGAACACGGTAGAGTGGGAACAGCTTCAGGCATGTTCTCTGGAGAAACAGGGCGTCTTACAGCCATCGTGTTTACCCAGGGGTTAGGCACATGCAGAAGATCAAATTAACTTACCCTATTTAGTTGGAAAGAAATGTGGAGACAATGAAAAGAGGATTTAGTGACTCCTACTGTTGCTAAATTGTGTTCAGGCAAATGTGTCTGATGTTACTTATGAGGGGGTTTTATATTTCCAGTATATGGGTTCCTGATCTATTTATAAAATGTTTCTGAGCTTGTTCCGCATTCTTCTGGAACTTCCTGATAAAAATATCCTTTGCTCTCCGTTGTTCCTCCAAAGGGGATGGAAGTTACTTTCTTCCTCCTTTATTCATTTTCTATTCAGGCCAAGGCAAAGTACTAGTACATGTGCAGCAAATACCTCAAGAGCAAACTCAGCCTCACCTACTTTTTTTCCCTCTGCACAACTGGCACATAGGCGTGCGATTTGGAACAGTTAATTTTTATTGAGCACCTACTACACAGACATAAGCCCTGAATCCGGCTTACTTAGCATCCGGTAGGAAGAGATGGCCAAGGACACGAACAGCTAAAATGAGAAGCAGGATCTATGAAGTGCCACAGGAGCCACAGGCAATTGTTTAGGGTTCTGTGAACGACCCTAATTTTTATAGAAGGAAATGAAACTGGACCTGGAGTAACTGTTAGGATTTCAGCGTTTATCTCACAGTACTGAGCACCCGTAATGCTAGATGCTGGGATGCAAAGTCTCTGCACAGCCAAGGACTGTTGCTAGGTTCTGGATGTCCCCCGACTATGTTTTAAAATTCTTTACCTTGCCCACAACTCTGCAAGTAGTTTTTCTCTGACTCCAGCTAATAACAGATAGAGACCAGTTACAAGCAAGAGGCAGTGAGGACCTGAGTCAGGAGGAGACACAAACCAGAAAGATGTGGATAGATGCACGATAAATGAACCCTACAGAGTACCCTACAGAGTTTAGTAACTGGTCCCATGCTCTCTAAGAGCAGGAACTGTATTTCATTCACCCTTTAACCCCAATGCCTCGCTCTTAGTAGGTGCTGAATGAATATTGGTGAAGTGATTGATTAGGAGGGTCAAAGATATTCCAAAATTTAAGCCTGGCTGATTCCCCTTAAAGAAAGAAGGGGAAGTCAGGTTAATTTGCAAGTAATAGTTAAAATAACACTAAGAATGACAGAGAGACCTGGACAGTATTGCTCAGTGATTTGAACATCGGCCCCTGCAACACTGAAGAGTTGCAGATTTGATTCCCAGTCAAGGGCATGTACCTGGGTTGCAGGTTTGATCCCTGGGTACAGGAGGCAACTGATGTGTCTCTCTCACATCGATGCTTCTTTCTCACTCTCTCCCCTTTCCTCCCTCCCTTCTGCTCTCTCTGAAAAGCAATGGAAAAAAATATCCTCAGGTGAGGATTAATAACAACAAAAAGACAAAGAATGATACTGTAGAAATACCACAATTTTTAGGGTCAGATGGATCTAAAGTCCAACTTCCAACCCAACCTTGGGCGAATGACCTGACATCTCTCTTTGAAGTCAGATGGTTTATCTATAGAATGTGCTGCCACGAGGAACACTTGAGATTATACGTGCCTGAGAGAGCGAGATCCTCATCAAGCGAGGCATCTTGAGACGTGACACAGAGACCAGAAGACATCAGAGACCATTCGCGGGGGTTTCCTTTGAAGTATATTTCTTGTCACCATGAAACAAGCCATCGGTTTCCTGTGTCTATTCCTCTCCTTCCTAGAGTCCCACTGCAGGCTTTCAAACCTGCCACTGTGGAATCCTAGGCAGTTACAACTGTGCCAGCGTTACTCCATAGATAGTATTTTAGCTTTTAGAACTCCGGGCTCCTTAGGGCAGACGGATGATATGAGCCCTCCTCCTTCACGGTTCTTTTATTTTAAGCACTGAGTTAAGATCGTTAGGAATACATTAGCCCCATAGCAGAGATGGAATTCAGACTCAAACCCCCTTTTCATCTTTGGTGCCCAATGTAGCCTTTTCTCCCCTAGTCTGCTCTAACTGCACTTAGGCCATCCTATTGGTCTCAAAGGTTATAATTTCCCCACCCCAATTGCACAGCTGGCTTCATATTTCAATCTGTTAAGAGGAACCAAAATAGTTGTCTCCCACATGCTGTATGGGATGTGCTGGGCTAACTATGAATGCTTCCCCAGGAGGCAATGCAGTATGGGAGCTGGGCAAGAGGAAGAAGGTCCCTTTCAAGGTATCAATAATTCAAATAATGACCTCTGTAACCTGCTACCCAGAATTAACCTTCCCTGCTACGCCTGCGAGCTGACTTTCCTATTGCTTCGGTTGTCACTCCTTTCTCTTTCAAAACATCTCTGTAAGACTTGTCTTTCAAAGAAGCTTTATATATCAGGCTTTATTTTAGTGCTCCAGGCCGGGGGTGTCCAAGAACCCTTGTTCTTCATGCAGTCTACTCTGGCCGAACATTCGCAACTGCACACACATGCCATTTCTATCACGTTGCCAAGGCATGTGAGTGACTTCAGATTGAGAAAGCATGCTTGAAAGATACAAATATTGCATATTTTAAATATGCATCAACATTTTGGAATAGTAAGGCTCCTTGAAGTGCTTAAAACCCAGTATTGGGGGTTGGGGGAGGGGAGGAATGCATAGAGTTTTCATTTGGAAAATACAACTCATTCTTTCCTACAATTTCCCTTTTTTCTGGATTTCTTAGTCTATCGTGCCTTATACAAAAATGCTCCTGTTACCTCAGGGAAATACTTGCATTCTAATCAAGTAATTTCAGAGCTTCTCAAAGGTGGCAAGAGATCCAGGCTGCCTCCATTATTTTTGAGGTTTCCAGAATATATTAAACATTTTTTAACCCTAAAACGAGATTTAAAAAATTGTTGTGTTTCGAAAGTTTTCATTTCAACAAGAAAATTACAACACAAAATAGTTATGCTAGTTAGAAGATAATTAAAGGATTTAATTTTAAAGTCCAGAGTATACTAAAGGTGGTGTTGTTTAGCCATGGAACTTAATTTTAAATTTGGATAGGGATGTTTTCTTTCAATCCTATCGGAATCTCCTTGTGTTGCCTCCTTTGGAGGTAATGTCAAAAGCCTTCATAAATTCAAAGCCCTGACTCTCTCACTTCCCCCTCTTCCTCACCATAGGGCAGGAATATTTAGTTAATAATTGAGAGGGACATTGCAATTTAGTAATACATAATGAACTAAAGATAATCATCTTCAGGTCTTAGCCACCCCTGCTGTGTAAAGAAGAACTTAGAATAATCCTTGCTTGAGTTAAGTGCAACAAAGGGCAGATTCTAAGGTCAGTTTCTCCCCAACTACTAACACCTAGGTTTCCCTAAGCTATTTCTATAGGTGTCGGTTTGACCTGTCTTTTTCTCAATCACAAGCTCCTTATAAAGGAACTAAATTTATCTTGAGCTATTACTAAAAATGCTAACTAATATTTTTGGGTAACTCCCATTTAAACCGTTTATTTTCCGATTTAAGTAGGAAAACAATTTTCTATTTATGTCATGGGATACATATGTACGCATATAGCAGTATAGATGTAGAAATGTCCTGCGCTCCATGCTTATGAACACAATGTCACTGTTGGCCACCACATCACACATACATATGCACTCCTACATAAGTAAATGACATTCATTCAAAGGATTGCCTTTGACTTGGACACACTGTCTCAATTTTAGTAGCACAAAAGATGCTCAGCCATCTGCCTGTAATTTGTAGCTGAAACCACCCTTTTGTGTAGACGAGTTGGCTGTTCCATGGTGTCGATGAAACCAGAGATAGTTGGACTTAGATCATCATTCATCTTGCTTTGGGAACTGCGGGGTCAGTGGGTCATGGAAGGAAGAGGGTGGATGGTGCAGCAGAGATAGAAAAAGATGTAGGGACTGGGGTCTTCCTAGAAGGCTGAGGAACCTCCCTATCACCTCACCTGCCCCAGGCCAGCCTGAGCGGAAAGTGGATCAGTGAAGGAAGGTTGGGCAGCCTGGGTCCGAAGTTGAGCTTCTCCTTTTTATAAAGGAGAGAGAGCCAAGTGGAGATGTAATTTCAGCAGAGATCGAAAAAGAGGGCAGAGAAAGGAGTGTTTAGAGAATAAAAGGAATTGACAACTTTATTCCTTACTAAACACAGAAAAACAATTTTGAATGTCAACCGTCACTTTAATATATTTTAAAACTTATTAAACAAGTAATATTTATTAACATTTCTTTTTAAAGTTATACATTTTAGCCCTAGCTGGTTTGGCTCAGTGAATAGAGTGTCAGCCTACAGACTGAAGGGTCCCGGGTTCAATTCCGGTCAAGAGCACATGCCCGGGTTGTGGGCTCGATCCCCAGTGTGGGGTGTGTTGGAGGCAGCCAATCAATGATTCTCTATCATCACTGTTTTGATCTCTCTCGCTCTCCCTTCTTCTCTGAAATCAATAAAAATATATTTAAAAATAAGTTATATATTTTAAAGTCATTTTTCTTCTTAACAAAACACAGAGTGCCCCTTCCCCTCCAAAAATACTACACTGAATTAATATGCTTGCAAATTCCCCAATATATAGATTGAAACGCCAAGTGGCCTTCTGTGTTGCTTTTCTGAAAAAAAAAACTGAATTGTCCTTTTAAGAACTACAATTGGTTAAGTTTAATAAACAATGAAAACAAAAATATATCCAAATGAAAAAAAAACCATTAGATCTTAAAGATTAAACTTTATCTTCTACCTAATAACTTACATACTAGTTTCTCTAGTGGGGGTACTACAATAATTCTGAATAAGGCAAACACGAGTTATAATTCCTTGAAAATTAACTGTTTTTACTAAGACAGTTGCAGAGTTGTTTTTTGTTTGTCTGCTTTTATAACCGGAGACCTAGACGACAATTTTCAAGGGCTCTTTGGATAAGAGCTCTGATGCAAAATGAGGGTCTCATATGAAAGTAAACTTCAAGATCCTTTCTTATTCTAAAATGAAGATTGCTCATAAAAATGAGGAAGTTTTACAGCAATATTTGCAGCCCCCCCACCCTTATTTCATTTCTCTGTAATGACAAGAAAAGAATATGTTCCTGAGAGAATTTGTGATTGTTCACCCAGACAAAGCCACTCATCAGCTGAAGTTAAGCTGTGACTGTGTGGCAGAGAACAAACTGGCAATGATTTGGCTTTAATTCCTGAACTTGAAATTAAAATGAGAAACAGTTCCTTTCGGGGTCTTTTGAAAGTCCCACTTTATAGAATGTGAAACTTCAGTAGTTGCAAGTGAGGGGTCTTTAGCTGTGCCAGTGGGGCTGGCTCTCTGGGGAGCAGGTGCTGAGGCAGGGAAGCAGTGGGAAAGGTTTCTGGGGGAGGAAAAGCTGTGAGGACAAAGGGGAAGGAAGCAGGTTTGGGCACGGGAGCCATCCAACCTGGGCAGACTTGACAAAAGGCGAAGCACAGCTTGGAGGAAATGTCTAGGCCTGCCCACCGCCTGCCTCAGCCATGGCTGCGGCTGCCTGGGGAAGCCTGGGACTGTGAGCTCGCAGAGGCCCAGCCAACCACGCTGTTCCTGCTGGGCAGCAGGTGGTGGGGGAGCATCAGAGAGCCTCCAGGTGCCCCATGCCAGCCTCACACTCATCACATTTCTCGGTGAGCCTCCCCTTTCACCATAGAAACCCTCAAATCTCACGTATTTCCCTGACCTTCAACTTCTCCCTTTCCCCAGGAAAAATCTAGGTTCTTCTCACTCTGTAAAATACCATGTTTTTTTAAAAAAATATATTTTATTGATTTTTTTTTTACAGAGAGGAAAGGAGAGGGATAGAGAGTCAGAAACATCGATCAGCTGCCTCCTGCACACCCTCTACTGGGGATGTGCCCGCAACCAAGGTACATGCCCTTGACTGGAATCGAACCTGGGACCCTTGAGTCCGCAGGCCGAAGCTCTATCCACTGAGCCAAACCGGTCAGGCAAAAATACCATGTTCTTGATTTGTTTAAAACCAAATGGGTACCCATGTCTTTCCTATAGTAATCCTGGAGCCCTATTGAAATGTATCGTTTTGAGGGCTGCCCCCCTCCTGTTTTTGTAGGACAGATTCCTAAATATGAGGCTTTTAGGTCAAAAAGTCAGTATATTTTGAATTTGAACATATAGTTCCACATACTATCTCACACCCAAAAGTATGAGAGTGTCTGATTATTGTCACTCTCACCAGCTTGGAAGTTACCAATCTTTTCAACCTTTGCTAAGCAGATGAACAAAAATTCAATTCTGTTATTTTTTAATCTGCATTTCCCTGGCTACTGCCAAGATTGATCAACTTTTCATGTGTTTATATGGCATCTGTACTTCCTTTGATCCACTGGGTCCTTTGTCTTATCTATAATATATGGGTAATATGCTAATTAGACCAGACGTCCTTCCAGATGAAGCCGGGGCCGAATGGAAGCCAGCCCTGGTCCCGGGTGCCGGCGGGTAGCCGGTGCCGGCAGCCAGGGGAAGGAAGGCCTACTCTTGCACGAATTTCATGCATCGGTCCTCTAGTTGATTTATAAAAGCCTTAGCTTAACTTTTTTACGTGTGTATGCTGCAAATATTTTAATTTAAAAAAAAATATTGATTTTAGAAAGGGAGGGAGAGGGAGAGAGAGAGAAACATCAATGATGAGAAAGAATCATTGATTGGCTACCTCCTGCATGCCCCACACTGGGGATCGAGCCCGAAACCCGGGCATGTGCCCTGACTAGGAATCGAACCCGGGACCCTTCTGTCTGCAAGCCGATGCTCTATCCACTGAGCCAAACCAGGTAGGGCCAAATATTTTAATTTACTGCTTGTCTTTTGACTGCCTGTCGGTGAGCAAAGACACAGCCCCGCTGTCCCTCAGCTCATATTCTAATGGGGGCATCAGATGAAAGACAGATAATGATAATACAACTTGATCAAGTTTACATGGATAATACATCTCAATAAATGCCAAAGGGGTAACTTCTAATATCTGCAGCAGGCAAAATTTGTTTTCACATTAAAAATACTTTTTAATGGGTAATGAAAACAATGTAACTCCATTGAAGCCCACTGGCATGTTTCTATCTCTCTCTCCCTCTCCCTTCCTCTCTGAAATCAAGATCACTACTTATAGATTTTGCCAGAGCTTGACCACTCTTAACCTCACTCAACGTTCACCACTTCTCACATGCCCCCTTCTCCACCTACCACTCCCAAATTCCATTCTTCTTCAGAGTGTTTCTATTTTCAAAGGAATGGAGTTACAGAGAGTCTGGATAGATCTCCAGTGAGTCTTGAGATTCTGAATATAGACATCCAAGACATCTGAGAAACCTTAGTTTCTTCAAATAGTTGATTATGCAAAACGAAGTTTCAGACTTTAGTATTTAAAAATAGGAGAGCCTCGTTTTCTGTTTAGCATTCAACTCATTTAACACACATTTGAACATTATATCCACATGTTCATGGAACTTACATCCTAACTGGGGGAGAGACATTAGGTTGGTAAAAACATAAGTTTATATGTCAGATGGTGATACACACTGCAAAGAAAAATAGTCAGCGTAAGAGAAGTGTTATGGGTTAAATGTGTCCCCCAAAAGATATCGGAAGTCCTGTGACTGTCACCTTATTTGAAAATAGGATCTTTGAAGATGATCAAGTCAAGATGAGGTCATTAGGGGTGGGTCCTAATCCAATATGACTGGTGTCTTTATAAAAAAGAGGAAATTTGGACACACACACACACACACACACACACACACACAGAACACCATGTGAGGATAAAGGCAGATCTGGGTGATGCCTCTACAAGCCAAGGAACACCAAAAATGCCCAGGAAACTAACCAGAAGCTGTTGAGAGGCATGGAACAGACTCTCCCTCACAGCCTTGAGAGCAAGCCAACTCTGCCAACACCTTGACCTCTAAAACTGTGAGGCAATACATTTCTGTTGTGTGAGCCACCCAGTTGGTGGTACTTTGTTAAGGCAGCCCTAGGAAACAGTACAGAGAGGGAAGGGAAGGTCTTAGACGGGTTAATGAGGGAGTTCACTTATGGGCAGAGAACAGAGTCAGCAGAGGAAACAGCAAGTATGCATGGCAGGTGTAAGGATCACCAAGGTCAGGGTTCCAGATACATAGTCAGCAAATGGGGGAACGTGGGAGGAGAGAAAGCCAGATCATGTAGGGACCTACTGGCCATATGTGGACAGTTAGCTTTTTCTCTGGATAAGAAGAGAAGCCACTGGAGGGCTGTGGGCAGAGAAATGACATCACCATTGTTGTAAGTAGAGTTTTCTGTTAAGCGGAAAACAAGTTCTGATTCCTGATTTATGGTTTTGTTCATGCATCCTTATTAGCCAGCTCTCGGGGTTGAAGTGACAGAGATCCAATTGAAACTCTCCTAAACAAGGGAGGGAACTTGTTAGCTCACGTAACCCAAATCCTCAAGGTAGTTTAGGCAGAGCAGGGGATCAACCATATCATTAAGAATCTGTCCCTGCCCTGGCCGGTTTGGCTCAGTGGATAGAGCAAAGGGTCCCAGTTCGATTCCGGTCAAGGGCACATGCCCGGGTTGCAGGCTCCATCCCCAGTAGGGGGCATACAGAAGGCAGCCTATCAATGATCCTCTCTCATCGTTGATGTTTCTATTTCTCCTTCTCCCTTCCTCTCTGAAATCAATAAAAAATAAATAAATGTTTCCTTAAAAAAAAAATCTGTCCCTTTTTCTCCTTCTTTTAGTTTTGCTTTCCTCTATGTTGACTTTATTTGCAGGTAGGCTTTTATTGTTGCGTAGCAATAGGACCCCTAGTAGCTTTAGGCTTTCATGCTTCTTAGTATTAGAAATCTCAGGAGAGATTCTTTTTCTCCTACCATCCACATAGTTCCTGTAAGTGGTGCTGGTTGGTTTCCTCAGGTCACGTGTCTATACCTACAATCATCAATGGTGATTTCTAGAGATAATTGTCTGATTGACTGGCTTAGATCAGATGTCCACTTCTGTGGCAAGGGAGCAGACCCAAAGCACATGTTGGATTATGGAGGTGGATGAAGAAAATTTACCAAGAACTACGTGTGTCAGGGTCAACACGTTGTACAGCTCTGGAACTCTAATTCATGTTATAGTCTATGTGAATGGGGTTCCTGGAGTTGTGCACCACACAACCCTTGAGAGGCCGTACATGATAGTCATTGGTTCAGTAGCCCAAGGAAGGCAGAAAGGAAGTGTACAGGCAGAAACAGTAGGCATCCCCTAGTATCTCTAATTACAAAGCTAGTTTAATCATTTATAACTTTTAGAAAGCATTTATTTTTTAAGATTATTTATGGCAAGGTATTGGCTGAGCTTTTGGCTTCCTGGAATAAAATATAATTCATAAAATATAAATCTATAGTAGATATAGAAATACATTTACTTAGGGAACAATATCTAATATCCATGATTTAGGCATACTCTTAAACTTAAGGCCAGCAAAAGGACTTGTATGCATGCATATTAGCATAACCAATGGACACAGACACTGGGGCGGTGGGGGCTTGCCCTTGGGGGTGGGAATGGTGGGGGTTGGGGGTCAATCGGGGGAAAAGGGAGACATGTAAAACTTTAGACAAAAAAAAAAAGAACTTAAGGCAAGCACATAATTCACCTTTGGTAACAGTAGTATAAGTGAAGTTGCAATTCATAAATGCAATGGTCTTCCTTTCTAAGACCTTTGTGCATTCATTTAGTTCATGACTATGGATTGGGCCCCTCATGTTGGCAGGCACTGTGTTAGGAGTTGCATATTGCAAACAAATTTGGTTACTGCCCTCATGAGTACGATGGACATGGGACAATGAACACACAAATAAACATACACTTTATACTGTGATAATTACGAAGAAGGAAAGTAATGGAGTTCTATCAGGGAAAATGGAAAGGAGGTGGGGGGTTAATTTAGATTGGAATCAGTGACTTATCTAAGGTTGTGACATTAAAGCAGACGATTAACCAGATGAAGAGTGGAGAGGGAGGAAGAGTATTCCAGGAGAGGGAATGGTATGTGTAAAGAGTTTTGGGTATCACCAGACATGCCTGGCCTGGCCCAGGAACATGATCCCACTTACCATTCCCATTGTTGCTTTCCACAATATTTCAAACTAACTAAGTCACACACATTCCATTTCATCATAATATGGTAGATTGACTGTTTAGCTCTTCCCCCTCTAAAATTTTTATATATTAACATATTCATATATGAAGATCACAAAGTAACCACAAGTGATCAAAATTAAAGGATGAATGTAATAATTTCATGCTGACAATGTGTTTTCAAGTATTTTGAAGTTGTTTAACACTTCTGTTTCTATAACTTTATGGCAGGAAAGGAGAAAGGGACTTAAAAAAAAAAGCTGGACACTAGATAAGCATGGTACAGCTTCCCATTTACTTGTATCTTCTTCAGTTCCTTTCTCTCTCTTTAAAAAAATTCTCAGCCAAGGTTATGTTTATTGATTTCAGAGGGCAAGGAAGGGAGAGAGAAAAGCGGGGAAGGAGGGAGGGAGGGAGAGAGATGGATGGATGTAAGAGAGAGAGAGATGGATGGATGTAAGAGAGAAACACTGATCGGTTGCCTCTCATACGTGCCCCAACCAGTGATGGAACCCAACCTGCAACCTAGGCATATGCGCTGACTGGGAACCTTTTGGTGTGAGGGACAACATTCTACCAACTGAGCCACCTGGCCAGGGCCCGTTTCTTTCTTCAATGTCTTATAGTTTTCTGAGTACAGGTCTTTTACCTCCTTCAATGAACCCAGGCTCAAGGAGATGAGGAGAAGAGATGGTTATTAGACCCAAGACACAGACACACACACACACACACACACACACACAGAGAGAGAGAGAGAGAGAGAGAGAGAGAGAGAGAGAGAGAGAGAGAGAGAGATAGGTACAGTCATAGAGTTATGTAGAGGTGCAACTTGACAGGAAAGGAACAAAGGGCTTAAGCAATCTGACAGTGCTCTCCTTCTTCCTTCCCTTTGACTTCTAGCCTAACCCAACTAGAAGCCAGAAGTCATGAGTATCCACTGATGTGGTCCATATAGACCAATCTCCCAGGAAAGTAGGATGGAAAAGAACAGATCTGACCTGAAGGGACAAACAGATATATGTTGCCACGGTTCTCTATAGGCTTTCTACCAACCCCCAGGAACTTAGCTAGCCAATATCATGCTGCCTTGACCCATCCAGTTCTTCCTGACCATATTTCATAGAGGTTGGATATGTATTTAAAATACCCAAAGTGCTTATCTGCTGATTCCTAGGGCACTCTGCAAACTAGACAAGTAGTGCCAACTCCTGCTTTTCCAGTTTCAGAGTTCTTTGCTTTCTTTACCTAGCTAGCCAACTCCTGAAAATGTATAGTCCAAGAGACTTCTGTAATCTTGTGTGCTTGGAACAATTCCCTAAATAAATGATGAGATCCTTGAAGAAGGACTTTTTTTTTCATACTGCTCTCACCTCTACCACTCATCTTGGCTTTTAAATATTGCAAAAATTTTCAAACATGAAACATAGTATAGAGAAGAAGATAATGTATACGTATATATCCAGCACCTTGACTTAGAAAATGTTAATCTTTGACATGTTTGTTTCAGAATTTTTAGTTGTATTTTTTTTTTTATAATATATTTTATTGATTTTTTACAGAGAGGAAGGGAGAGAGATAGGTTCTCTCCACACACATATATGTTTCAGAATTTTTAAATAGAATATCACAGATAGCCGAAACCGGTTTGGCTCAGTGGATTGAGCGTCGGCCTGCGGACTGAAAGGTCCCAGGTTCGATTCCGGTCAAGGGCATGTACCTTGGTTGTGGGCACATTCCCAGTGGGAGATGTGCAGGAGGCAGCTGATCGATGTTTCTCTCTCATCGGTGTTTCTAACTCTCTATCTCTCTCCCTTCCTCTCTGTAAAAAAATCAATAAAATATATATTTAAAAAAAAAAAAAAGAATATCACAGATAGTGTTGAAGGTCTCTTCTCACCTCTCATTAACCTATTTTTTCATGCATTAATTCATTAATTTTCATTTAAGAAAGATGTATTGAGCACCTACTTACTACATTATAAAGCCAGGGGATAAAGACAAGTAAGACTGAGACTTGTTTCTTTTCCTTGAGGTACTCCCAATCTAATTGTGTGGGGAGAGATAAGGAAACACCTGGCAACGAGGCAACTGGGAGCGAAAAAAAGGAGCATGCATTCCAGACAGTGGGATAAAAAACACATGTGTAGAGATGCTCATTAATACAAATTGTATTGAACTGATTTTCAAACAGCTCTAGGTGGCATCCCAATGCAGGTACCAAAACAGGAAAGAAGAGAAGGAACAGGAGGAGATGAAAAAGAGAGAGAGAGAGAGAGAGAGAGAGAGAGAGAAAAGAAAAAATGACATCATAAGCCCATGGGCTCCTAACCATTTCCTCCTACATCACACACACAGTGGGTGAAAGGGTGTTGTTCACAGATATGCTATGCCCTCCCTGGGCACTTGAACTAGGGGCTATGGCTTAGATAAGGTATTTGCAGCTTCTGGAACAATACTACAACTCCACCTCTTTCTCTCCCATGCATTATCATAGGGATAACCTGGAATCATCTCTAATCTATATATATAAAAGCCTAAGCGACTGGCCGACTGGCTGATAGCTATGGCACGCACTGACCACCAGGGGGCAGATGCTCAACGCAGGAGCTGCCGAGCAACAGCAACTTTGCAGAGTGCCCTCTCACGCCCTGGAACCCCTCAGGGGATGCTGGACTGCCGATTTCGGCCAGATCTCCATAGGCCAGGCAGAGGGACCCCACCTGCTGGAGGGACTCTGCTCACTCCTCAGATACCCTTCGAGCCCCGGAGCTGCCCCAGGCCAGCCAGGGAGGGGAGGGACTGCGGGAGGTTGGCTCCAGGGCGTATCCGGGCCATCTTGCCCAGTCCCACCAGCCACCTTCTAAGTTATTTACTTTCAATGTGCATGAATCCATGCACCGGGCCTCTAGTATATATATAAAACTATTTTCAAATTTTGGTTCTTTAATTCTGATCCAAAACAATCTATGCAGAGGTAACCCATCATAACCACATGACAACTATGATAGGTCTTGCTGTGTCTTGTGTAGGAGCCACCATCAATCTTCCTTCCTCACACATATGATTTTGTGCCAGTCTATAGAACATTAAGTAGTGATATCCCCAAGAATGGTTGATGGTCTATTTTCAGTAGGTGAGTGGGAACAGATGAAGAAAAAAAACTAAAGAAATGATAGCTTTGGCATTGAAAAATTGGCAATATAAGATCACAGTGGAAGCAACGAGTGAAATGGACAAAGCTGAAATGGCACTAACTATAGAGACCACTATGCCTCTTCTTGTTCCTCACAGAATTGTATGGTGGGCACCCTTTTAACAAATGAAAAACCTGCCACTTCCTAGGTATTTGACACTGGCCAATTTTATTACAGTTTCTAGTGCCCAGTCCCTACAAGCACAGTATTAAATGCTCAAAAAAATCAATAGATAACCTTTAGGTCTAAAAATATATAATTGTGTGTATTAAAAAAAAAAATAGTAGCCCTAGCTGGTGTGGCTTAGTTGGTTGGAGCATCATCTTGTACACCAGAAGGTGGTGGGTTCAATTCCTAGTCAGGGCACATACCCAGGCTGCGGGTTTGATCCGGTTGGGGCGTGTGCGGGAGGCAACCGATTGATGTTTCTCACAACCATATTTCCCACATCCATGTTTCTCTCCCTTCCTCTCTCTCTAAAATCAATAAAAAATGTTAAAAAAAATAGTAATTGGGGATAAGTACACTATATTGAAAAGCATTATGCATTCAAGTTCCTCTTACTCATAATTAACAATAAGTTCTCTCTGTGGAGGCCGTAGGTGGCTGGTCAAAGGCCAGGGATTGGGGAGTGTTACCCAATGGTCTCCTTGAACATACTGTACACAGGACATTCCAGGAAGTGAGAGCGGCATAATCCTACAGTATTTTGTTTGCCCAATGAAAATACCCTTGGTGACAAACATGAAGGACAACTCTTGGATGAATACTGAAACCTTTTCACAAGGATAACTATTCCTTTCGAGCTTTAAGTTCTTCGCATTTTGCTGGGTCTGGTTTGCTCTTCCAATCAGGAAGATTGAAAACCTATAGAGCATCTTGTTGCTAATTAGGAGGTGCCCCTTCTGGCGCATGCAACCTTGCAAGTTCATGCCTTTTTGTGAAAGAAAAGGCTCCCCTTCCTCAGAGACAGCCCCAAACCAGCCCACACCAGTCCCACTTGTCCCCCTCCGGGCACATTTGTGCAGGCATAAACTGTACAACCAGGTGCCTCGTATGTAGTGCCAAAAAACATGGCTTTCAGAACAATACACCAAACACTTTCCAATGTTGGGCACTCGGCCAGGCACTGGCAATAACAAGAGGAGCAATACAGAGTCTACCTTTGGAGTCTGGGAAGAGGGCCATATAAACAGATTATCACCGTAAGACCTAGTAAAGCGATCAAAGAGAAACGCACAAATTGCCATAGGATCACAAATGAAGGAATTATTCATTTTTCTTGCATGGGGCTGTGGTCAAGGAAAATTCAGAAAGGAGGAGGCATTTGAGTTGGGGTTCACAAGATGACTAAAAATTAACGAAGTGGGACAGGGCATTAAGACGTTTGGTGGTCAGGACAAGCTCCAGGGCCTCTTCCCATACCCCCAACCATAGGAAAGCCTTGGGTTGAAGCTTCACCACTTTGATCTAGTCTTGGGTTCCACCATTTTTACTGGGTTTGTCTTTCTTTGTCTCTTTTTGCTTTTGAAGTCATCCAGACAGGCTCAGCACTGGGGTTTGTATAAACAGTGTAATAAACAGTGTTCACTTGCCAGGACTGTCCCCCTCCATAGCTCTCTTGGGAGTCTGTGGAGGCAGTAGGTGGCTGGTCAAAGGCCAGGGATTAGGGAGTGTTGCCCAATGGTCTCCTTGAAGATACAGCACACAGGACATTCCAGGAAGTGAGAGCAGCATAATCCTACAGTATTTTGTTTGCCCAATGAAAATACCCTTAGTGACAAACATGTTTAATTTGCTGTAGGTGTGACTTTTGGTTGTGCAATAGGATTGTGACTCAGAATGTACTTTTTGAGAGACCTACACTGCTTATTTCCCTGGAAGGATCAGTTAGTTTTGCCCAGAAAAGCTGTTCCAAGACCACAGACTACATTCCTAACGCAAGTGAACCTTTTCCCTTGTTGGCATGTGCTACTGGTTGCCAAAAGCAGAGGGGAGCATGCACATAGCATAGCTCCACACAAGCCACCAGTAACTCTCAGAAAAACAACTCTGTGGGTGTCCTTTCAGCAGGAAATCAGAGAGGGAGAATTGTCCATACTCAGGCATCAGACTGATGGTGGGGGTGGGGGTGGGGGTTGGAGGTAATGGCTTTTATTTCTTCCCCTATAAGTAGGTAGGGAGGGTGCTGTAGCTGGTGTCCTCAGAAGCTGTTAATGGAGTTCCAGGAGGACTAGAAGCTTCACTGAGCATTGTTCTGCACAGGAACAACATCAACAAGGAACCAGCTGACTGTGTTTTTACTGATTAGCTCCAAACTAGCTATTCTAGGCCACACACTGGTAAACCAGGTTCTCCTTTGATGACCCCTATGTTGAAATAAAAGGTGGTGGTGAGTTATGCAGCACCAGCCCTCAGAAACTGCCTAAGGGCCCTCATTGCAACAATCTGATAACCACAGAGAGCTCCCGAGGAGCAGCTCCCTGCCCTTGTTTGTGAAACACCCCCTTCTCGGCTCCCAGGGACTGGGGAATGGAAAACCCTTGCCCACATTACTACCCAGGAAGAAGTCATCAAGGTGAACATGAGACAAACACAAGAACACTTTGTAAACATGAAAAGAACATTCATACGAAGTAGGCAAGCACATTGAAACATGTCAGGTCAAAGAAGAAAGACCAAGGGCGGACACAGAGAGGCAAGGGATGTATGCGTCAGCCTGTCTTTAAGGATCCTGCCAAAGGGCAATGACATGTCAATCACTGGGAAAGTATCCTCAGTTGCCCTATAAAGACTTCACATTCCTCAGCTCAGGAATGTGAAAAAGATAGCCTCATTCCACCAGTTGCTTATGCCATAATCTAGGAACCATCACTTCTCTCTTTTTTCATTACCTTCTTCCCACCACACCATCAATCCATCAGCAAGTAAACCTCCAAATTATATATTGACCTATCCTTTTTTTTTTTATCTCTAATGCCACCATCCCAGTCCAAGCCACAATAACTCTTGCCCAGGCAATCTCAATCGCCCACCTGCTGGTTTCTACATACTCTTCTCTGGCTCCCCTCCACCACCTCTGGTTTCTGTATAGGGGAGGCCTTTCGGAGCATAAATATATGGAAAAAATTATCAAAGAAAAAGTTCTATAGATTTGACAGTATAAAAAACTTAAAAATTTTGCCGAAACCGGTTTGGCTCAGTGGATAGAGCGTCGGCCTGCGGACTGAAGGGTCCCGGGTTCGGTTCCGGTCAGGGGCATGTACCTTGGTTGCGGGCATATCTCCAGTAGGGGATGTGCAGGAGGCGGCTGATCAATGTTTCTCTCTCATCGATGTTTCTAGCTCTCTATCTCTCTCCCTTCCTCTCTGTAAAAAATCAATAAAATATATTTTTAAAAAAACCCAAAAACTTAAAAATTTAAATGTAAAAATATTCCTTAGCACCTAAAATAACCACAAAGGATGGTCTGAAATTAAACTTTAACTAAAAGCAGTTATGGTGAGCAGTTAAGGTCAACCTTTACCGTAACTGAGCCTATCTGTCTTTTTGCATCTAAGATAACATATCCTTGGGATGTCTGGGTAACTTGTGACTTCCCTTTTTATGGAGCCCCTGGGGCACAGCCAGGTGTGCTGGGCCCAGGACAGATACCACAAATTCCTTCATCATCATGTTAATTGTTCCTGCACCCACCTAAGTATGTGTCCATCATTTTACTTTTTATCCTATCCCAGAGGTTCCCGCCCCCCCTTCGCTTAATCCCACCTCCTTAAATCTGTCACCAATGAATTTCATGTAACCCACCTATGTTCCTCCTTTGATTGCAATGTATAAATACAATTGTAACCCCGCCATTCTCCGGAGCACTATCTCAATTCGTTGAGGTTCTGCTTCCCGGCATATGTCGACAGTTTGGCTCAAATAAACTCACAAAAATTAAAAAAAAAATATATTCCTTAGCAAGTGAGACAGTTGGGGGGCATAACAACTTTTACTTTTTTATATTATACTAGAGGCCCGGTACACAAAAATTTGTGCACTCGGCAGGGAGGGGGGGATCCCTCAGCCCAGCCTGTGCCCTCTCGCAGTCTGGGACCCCTCGGGGGATGACCACCTGCTGGCTTAGGCCTGCTCCCTGGGGGGATTGGGCCTAAGCTGGCAATCAGACATCCCCCTGGCAGCTTGGAAGCCCTCGGGGGATGTCCACTTGCCAGCGGGGAGCAGGCCTAAGCTGCAGTCAGACATCCTTAGCGCTGCTGAGGAGGCAGGAGAGGTTCCCACCACCACCACTGTGCTGGCAGCTGGCAGCCTGGCTTGTGGCTGAGCAGAGCTCCCGCTGTGGGAGCGCACTGACCACCAGGGGGCAGCTCCTGCATTGAGTGTCTGCCCCCTGGTGGTCAGTGTGTGTCATAGTGACCAGTCATTCCCAGTTGTTCTGCTGTTAGGGTCAATTTGCATATTACCCTTTTATTATATAGGATAGAGGCCTGGTGCATGGGTGTGGGCCGGCTCTTTTGCCCTGAAGGGTGTCCCGGATCAGGGTGGGGGTCCCCACTGGGGTGCCTGGCCAGTCTGGGTGAGGGGCTGAGGGCCGTTTTCAGGCTGGCCAAGCGCTCCCCCCCCCACCCCATCCCCCCAGCGACGGAAGCTCCCAGCCTCCCCTTTTTTTCTTCTGGGATTTATTTACCTTCTATAATTGAAACTTTGTAGCCTTGAGAGGAGCTCAGAGCCGGCGTGGCAGGTGGGAAGCTTGGCTTCCTCCATCATTGGGGTAACCAAGCCTCCTGCTTGCTCCAGGTCCATGGCTGCCGGCCACCATCTTGGTTGGGTTAATTTGCATATAGTCACTCTGATTGGCTGGTGGGCATGGCTTAAGGCGTATCGAAGGTGTGGTCAATTTGCATGTTTGTCTTTTATTAGTGTAGATGTTTTTAACATATGTCTTAACATATTTTTTAACAAAGAGATCTCACTAATAATCAAATAAATAAAAATTAAAAGTGAGATCATCACTTTTTGCCTGTGAAAGTAGCAAGACTTTATAAAAAAATCTATTATTTTTTTTTTATCCACAGTTTGTGGGAGTACATAAGAATTTTGGAAATGTCAGATATTTCAAAAGTTCACAGCTTTTGACTAATGATTTTATTTTTAGGAATTCATCATAGGCAATAATCAGTTATGCACAAAGATTCAACTATAATGGTTCATCTAAAAATTATTTATAAAATCAAAAGTTGGAGAAAATATAAGGATGAATAACTAGGGCACAGTTAAATTTATGGTGTCATATCTGTCAATAAAATGAATTATAATATCATAAAATGATATTATGAAGGCTCAATGTAAGAAAAATATTTTTTCCATAATTTTATAAATTTAACATAATTTCAATGAAAATACTGTAAGAAAATTTTTAATAGAAAAAGTGATCCTAACAGTCAAATAGAAAAATAAACAATAATGGCCAGGAAAATTCTGGGAGGGAAAAGAACAACTAGAAAGGCCTAGTACTACCAGATATATGTATGAAAATATATTTTAAACCATAATACTTAAAAGCGTGTAGCACTAGAACATTGAGAGACAGAACAGTATAGAACGAAATACATACATGAATTTTTTTTAAAATATATTTTATTGATTTTTTACAGAGAGGAAGGGAGAGGGATAGAGAGTTAGAAACATCAATGAGAGAGAAACATCGATCAGCTGCCTCCTGCACACTCCCCAGTAGGGATGTGCCCGCAACCAAGGTACATGCCCTTGACCGGAATCGAACCTGGGACCCTCGAGTCCGCAGGCCAACACTCTATCCACTGAGCCAAACCGGTTAGGGCTACATACATGAATTTATCTGATGAAAAAGGAAGAATCTCAAATCAAAAGGGAAAAGGTAGACTAATGAATAAAGGATGGTAAGACAACCAGGTAGATATAAAGAAAAGAGTTGGATCCATGCCTTTGTTGTAACATTTATCCCCTCAAAAAAAAAAAAAAAAGAAAGTAAAAATTGAAACTATAGAAGTACTATAGAGGAAAACAGAAGTACTAGAAGAAAACCAAAATTTAAAAAAAAATTTTTTAATGAGATTGCCTTTCTAATGATGACTCAAATTCCAGGAAGCTGTAAGTGTAAGTATTGATGTTTGACTATATAAACATATATTACAAAATTTCTTCATGGCAAGATTCCACAAGAAAAGTCAAAGCAAAAACAGACTGGGAAAAAACTTTTAACCTATAACACAAAGGTCTAATCTCCCTCTAGAAATCAATATGGAAGACCTGTAACCTATAGAAAAATAGGCAAAGCTGATAAAAATGACAGTTTATAAGAAAGTACATAGATGATTCTAAAACTATGAAAAGATGCTCATCTTCACTCTTAATAAGAGAAATACAAATTAAAACTACAATGGAAATACAATTTTTATTTATCCAATTAGCAAAACTTGGTAACACATCCTTTTGGCAAGACTGTGCAGAACTAAGTTCTCTCAAAATAACAAGTAGGAGTGCGAAGTACCACAAACAATATGAAGAGAACTTAGTGGCATTTATCAAAATTATAATTTTATATGCCCTATGACCTAGAAATTCTACTTCTGGGAATTTATGCATTTGCATGCAAAAATGATGCACAAAGCTGATAACTGAAGCACTGGTTATCAGAGCAAATGACTGAATAAAACCCAATGTCTACCAATAGAAGACTGGTTAAATTAATTAGTAAAAAAAAAAACAAAAAAAGCAAACGACTGGTGAGCCAGGCTGGTGTGGCTCAGTGGTTGAGTGTCAACCCATGAACCAAGAGGTCACTGGTTCAAATCCTGGTAAGCTGGGTTGTTGGCTCAATCCTCAGTAGGGGCATACAGGAGGCAGCCAATCCCTGTTGATGTTTCTCTCTCATTGATGTTTCTATTTCTCTCTCCCTCTCCCTTCCTCTCTCTAAAATCAATAAAAACAGCCCTAACCAGTTTTGGTTTGGCTCAGTGGATAGAGCATCGGCCTGTGGACTGAAGGGCCCAAGGTTCGATTCCGGTCAAGGGCAGGTACCTTGGTTGCGGGCACATACCCAGTAGGGGGTGTGCAGGAGGCAGCTGATCGATGTTTCTCTCTCATCGATGTTTCTAACTCTCCCTCTCCCTTCCTCTCTGTAAAAAAAATCAATAAAATATATTTTAAAATAAAAAATAAAATCAATAAAAACATATTTTAAAAAATAATATATGTCTAAAAAATAGAAAGGATGGTGAAACTCACTATGAATTTATATGGAAATATTTATAAGGGAAATTATCAGGAAGGAAAACCAAAGTGCAGGATAATGTGAACAATATACTATCTTTTCAAAAAAATATATTTTATTAACTTTTTTTTTTTTTTTACAGAGAGGAAGGGAGAGGGATAGAGAGTTAGAAACATCGATGAGAGAGAAACATCGATCAGCTGCCTCCTGCATACCCCCTACTGGGGATGTGCCCACAACCAAGGTACATGCCTGTTAATGTAAAAAACCATTGAAACCTGTAAAGAATTTTTGTGAGTTTATTTGAGCCAAACTGTCCACATATGCCGGGAAGCAGAACCTCAACGAATTGAGATAGTGCTCCGGAGAATGGCGGGGTTACATTTGTATTTATACATTTCAATCAAAAGGAGGAACATAGGTGGGTTACATGAAATTCATTGGTGATAGATTAAGGAGGAGGGATAAGCAAAGCAGGGAAACCCCTGGGATTGAATAAAAAGTAAAATGATGGACACATGCTTAGGTGGGTGCAGGAACAATTAACATGATGATGAAGGAATCTGTGGTATCTGTCCTGGGACCCAGCACACCTGGTTGTGCCCCAGGGGCTCCAGATACAGGGAAGTCACAAGTTACCCAGACATTTCAAGGGTATGTTATCATAGATGCAAAAACACAGATAGGCTCAGTGAAGGTAAAGGCTGACCTTGTCAGTGAAGATACTGGCCCAGGATGTAACTGCCTACCATAACTGCTTTTAGTTAAAGTTTAATTTCAGACCATCCTTTGTGGTGACTTTAGGTCTCTGAGTTTGCAAGACTGCCATGCAGGCCTCCCCTGAGCTTGTCAGGTCAGCATGTGGCCCCTTTCATCCACATGCCCTTGACCGGAATCAAACCTGGGACCCTTCAGTCCGCAGGCTGACACTCTATCCACTGAGCCAAACTGGTTAGAATATACTATCTTTTATGTAAAAAGGTGGGGGAGAGAATAGAATCTATATTTATATTTGCATATATACATGCATAAATAAAGAAAAGGACACTGTATTAGTTACTTATGGCCAAATCACAAATTATCCCAAACCTTAATGGATTAACACCACCAATACTTATGATCTCATACAGGTTTTGAGGGTCAGGAATCTGAAAGTGGTTTGCTGGGTGGCTCTGGCTAAGGGTCCCTCATGAAGTTGCAGTGAAGTTATTAGCTGGGGCTGCAGTCATCCTAAGGGGCTTGAACATCCACTTCTCATCTCACCCACATAACTAGTGGCAGGAGGCTTCAGTTCCTTGCCTTGTGGGCCTCTCCATAGAGCTGTTCACATGACATGGCCCCTGGCTTCCCACAGAGCAAGTGATGGGGCAGGGAGATAGAGAGATAGATAGACAGATATGGGTGGATAGCGCTGGATAGATAGACCAAGATGGGGATGCAGACCTTTTATAACCTAATCTCAGAAGTGGAATATCATCACTTTTGCTAGATTCCATTTGTTAGAAGCAAATCCAGTTCGTGCTCATGGGGAAGGGAATTAAAACCAATCTCTTGAAGGAAGAAGTATCACAGAATTTGTAAATATATTTTTTAAACCACTACAGATACACACTAACTAATGATGGTTATCTAGGGTTTGTGGGGCAATGAAGGGATCAGCAAATGAGGAATGGGTAGAAGAACATTTTTCACTTGTATCTCTAAAATGGTACATAAAATTTACCACCTTAACTATGTCTAAGTGTGCAGTTCTGTTACCAAAATCAACTCCAGATGCACGTCCCCGATTTAATTTCATTTTTAAGTTCCATGCTGTGACCTCTGACCAACTTTACTATCCTTAGCAAGCATATCAAAGCCTTTTAGTTGATGATTATCTGTCTACCTTAAAATGTAGCCATAATTATTTTTGTTAGTAATAGCATGACAATGGAGGTAAGTATCAAACTGATGATCGTGTCGATTATAAACAAGCATCTATCACAAGACCCCCAGAAGGTACGTATGGCCCCTGGTGCTATTGCATTCTTTGTCACTTTGTCTTGTCAATCATTAGTTACTTTTGACCATATACTATTAGTTACTTTTGACCATATACTATTTGTTATACTATTAACAATTTACAGTAACACAGGTCTGTAGCACAGAATAATCGTCACCCACTTATATTACCCTATAATAAAATTCTGTTATATTCTATGGAGTTGCTTGTATTGGTCTTTGGTCTGAAGATACCTTTTGATTACAATGGCCATTACACCTTTGCCCCACGGTCAGACAACTTCTGTGGCATTAAGTACCTTCACATTGTTGTGCAACCATCACCGCCAGAATTCTTTTCATTTTGCAAAACTTAAACTCTACCGATTAAACAATAACTCCCCATTCCTCCCTCCTCTCAGACCCTGGCAACCACCATTCTAATTTCTATATATCTATGAATTTGATTACTCCAGGTCTACCTTATTTTTATATAAGAGGAATCATACAGTATGTGTCTTTTAGTGACTGGTTTATATCACTTAACATAACGTCCTCAAGTTTCATCCATTTTGTAGCATGTATCAGAATTTCCTTTCTTTATAAGGCTGAATAATATCCCATTTATGTATGTACCACATTGTTTACCCATTCATCAGTCAGTGAACATGTAGGTTGTTGCTTCTATCCCTTGGCTATTGTGAACAATGCTGCTATGAACATGGGTGTACAAATATCTCTTTGAGTCCTCATATGCATATTTTTATATTTAAAATTTGTTTGTGCCATGGAAATTGCATTAGTAATCAATTGCTGCATAATAAACCGCCCTAAAAGTTGATGGCTTATCACAACAATGATTGATTGTTTCTCCTGGTTCTGTGAGTTGGCTAGATGGTTCTTTCGATTGTTTACCTGCCTCTGTCACACAGTGGCATTCAGTTGGGAGACCTGGTGGGCCCACAGGTCCACATTGGCTTCATTCACATGTCTAGCAGCTGGTCTTGGCTCCTGCCTGGTTCTCCTCCATGTGGCCTCTTATCCTCTAGTGGTTAGGCCAGTTTTCTTACATGGCAGCCTCACAGAGGTATTGAAAAGGGGAAAGCGGAAGCGGCAAGGTTTCTGAGGCACAGGCTCCGGAACTTGCTCAGTGTCGCTTCAGTTATCTTCGATTGGTCCAAGCAAATGTCAAAGACGGCTCCTGGCCAGTGGGAAATACAGTCCACCTCTTGATAAGAGTAGCTGCAAAAAATTATCTGTGGTCACATTTCATCTACCACAGGAATATATTACCTATTCAGGAATTGGGTGGATTGTTTAAACTCTGAGTGAATGTCTGGTGCAAGTGTGTGAGTGTGGAGGGAGGGGGCCTGCCCTCTCCTCTCCTTTGTGTGGCTCCACGACTTCGGTTACAGAGTCCGAGTGGGCCCCAACCTACGGTTCCGCGATTCATCATATGGCATAACGGTGACTCATCCCCACGTGGAGGTGACCAGGCCCGGGGTTTATACGGGTGCACCTTAGCTAAGACGAATCTAAGCTCCCAAGGGACGCGGCCAGGCGGGCATCTGAGTGAGGATCTGTGAAAACAGGTCACCCCCTCCCTTGTCTGTCTCTCGCCACCGATCATCATGGGGTCGGTACAAAGTAAACCCACTGTTCTCAATTGCATGCTTGAAAAATTTTAAAAAGGGATTCAATGGGGATTATGGAATTAAAATC
>NW_005871451.1:763313-765726 GCF_000147115.1 Myotis lucifugus | reverse complement strand
AGAGTAGCTGCAAAAAATTATCTGTGGTCACATTTCACCTACCACAGGAATATATTACCTATTCGAAAATATTAAATAAAAATCTTTATAGCTGGCCGTGACTGGGTGGCTTAGTTGGTTGGAACATCATCCAGTACATCAAAAGGCTGCAGGTTCGATTTCCAGTCAGGGCACGTACCTAGGTTGCAGGTTTGATCCCTAGTCAGGGTGCGTACTGGAGGGAACTGATCTCTCTCTCTCTCTCTCTCTCTCTCTCTCTCTGTGCGTGCTGGAGGAAACTGATCAATGTGTGTGTGTGTGTGTGTGTGTGTGTGTGTGTGTGTGTTCTTTGAATGTGCTGATCCCTTTACCGATGCAGGGCTTTTGCACATGCCATTCCCTCTGGTGGAACACCAATCCTACTCCTTCCTGGCAGCAGAGCATAGTAGTTGTTGACTAAATTGTGCCTTCCCCCCACCTCTCTTTCTTATGTTGAAATCCTAACCTTCAGTACCTTAGAATATGATTGTTATTTAGAAATAGGGCCTTTAAAGACGTAATTAAGGTAAAATGAGGTTATCAGGGTAGGCGCTTATCCACTAGGACACAAACACACATCGAGGGAAGAGCATGTGAGGACACAGGGAGAAAGCAATCTACAAGCCCAGGCTAGAGGCCTCAGGAGAAATCAATTCTGCTAACATCTACGTCAGATATCTGGCCTTCAGGATTGTGAGAAAAGAAGTTGTCATGGCTGCCCTAGCAAACTGTACAGTCGTTAAGCAGCTGAATTCTGAAGCAGTCTTCCTAGTTGTAAAACCTGCTGCTGTCAATTCCTAGCTGTGTAACTTTGGGCAAATTATTTACCCTTTTTCTATAAAATGGGGATGATAGCAATAGTACCAATAGAGTGACAGCCATCTGGTCTGCCCCAGTCTGAGGGGTCTTCTGGGATGCAGGACTTTTTGTGCTAAAATCTGACGAGTCACCCTACACTGAATATGGTTTCTGTGAAACTGAATGAAGAATTCCTAGTACATGGTAAACACGCTAAGTAACAGGTATAGTTACTATTAAATATATTTCAGATTTAGATTAACTGTTAAGTCTGAAATACTTTCAGGGAAAGAGATACTTTCCCTGACCCCATAATCTGGATTAGGACTCCTTGTTAGGTTATTTTTTATTTTTTAAAAAAAGTTTTTATTGATTTTAGAGAGAGAAGAGAGAAACATCAATTGGCTGCCTCCTGCATGCCCCCTGCTGGGAATCCAGCCTGAAACCTGGGAATGTGCCCTGACCTGGCATTGAACCTGCCAACTTTTGGTGCATGGGTTGAGGCTCAACCACCTGAGCCATGCCAGCCAGGACTCCTTGTTAAGTTCTTTCATAGCATCTGGTTCTTTTTTTTTGGTCAGTGGTTTCCCAAAATCCATTCTCCTTATTTCCAATAACAATAGGACCCCTGATTTCTAACTGGGCACACGGCTGCCTGGAATAAAGACTATTTCCCAGCTTTCCTGGTAGAAGAGTAAGTTTTGACCAATGGGCTATGAGCCAATGCGATATGTATAAATTCTGGGTTGTACCCTTCAAGTGGCAGGGGAAAAATTGACATCTGTATTTTCACTAACTGCTAACTAAAATTCAGAGAGGGAGAGGGAGAGAGATAGAAACATAAATGATGAGAGAGAATTATTGATGCCTCCTGCACGCCCTCCACTGGGGATGGAGCCCACAACCTGGGCATGTGCCCTTGACCGGGTTGAACCTTGGGACCCTTCAGTCCGCAGGCTAACGCTCTATCCGCTGAGCCAAACCAGCCGGGGCTGGAGAGAGTTCTTGGACCCCCGACCACAGAGTTTAGGAGAAACGTTACGCTGGAGGCACAACTGCAAATACATAGCCAGAGTTGAGAGTGAAAGCTAAAGAGGGTATATCATGGAGGGGCTCTATCCAACGCGCAGGAATGATGGTCCAACAGGGAAGGGTCACGATCGGATGGATGCACATTTCAGAAAGAACCGGGCTGGCTGCAGCATGAGCAGTTTAGGCAACTCAGGAGGCAGGAGGTGCCAGCCGGGACCCAGATGCAGGCAGCTGCTGGCTTGCACCAGTCCAGGTCGTCGCAACTAGACCCAACTCTAATACCGAGGGGCCTGAGGATAAGCGAGTACCAAAGGAGGCTCACCTACTATGGAGATGAACGTTTAAAAGTTGCACATCCAGCTAGCAATCTGTCCAAGTATTCTCCAGTCTCCTACCTGGGTGCATACATCTTTCGAAGGAGCTGGCGGGGGGCGGGGGAGGCTGGCGGGAGCGGTTGCTTTGACGCAGGGCTTTCCTGGAGCCGAGCAGCAGCAGCGAGCGCAGCGGCGGCGCGGAGCAGAGAACCACAGCGACCCCTGCCGCTCCTCCGAGCCACGGCGTCCCA
>NW_005871451.1:759547-763199 GCF_000147115.1 Myotis lucifugus | reverse complement strand
GGGCCTGGGGGCCACCTTCGCCCGGCGGGCCCCGAGTATGGGGCCCCCGGGCCGCGGACCCCTGGGGGCCCGCGGGCTCGGGGGCGGGAGCTTGCCTGCAACCCAACGGGAACCCGGCGGGGGGGGGCCCGGGCCGCTTACTTGTCTCGAGCTGAAGGGGGCCCCGCCCTGCCCCCCGGGAAGGTGGGGAACAACGGGGGCGGCCTTGGGGCGGGGGGCGGGCCGCAAATCGGGGCCCCGAAGGACGGGCGGGACCGCTCCCTCCTGTGTCCCGGGGGCGCGGGGGGCTTCCGGGAGAGGGGGCGTGGGGCGTGAGGACCGGGCACAGGGTTCGCTCCCATGTGGTCACGGTGCAGCTGTCAAAGTTAGGGCATTGAAATGGACCCGATGTGACCATCCAACCAGCGGTTCTCAACCTGTGGGTCGCGACCCCTTCGGCGGTCGAACGACCCTCTCACAGGGGTCGCCTAAGACCATCCTGCATATCAGATATTCACATGACGATTCATAACAGTAGCAACATGACAGTTATGAAGTAGCAACGAAAATAATCTTATGGTTGGGTCACAACATGAGGAACTGTATTTAAAGGGCCAGAAGGTTGAGACACTGATTCTAACCCATAGAATCGGTGTGGATTTTGCTGGTGATTCTTATTATGTCCTTCGTTACATTTGGGATCACGTGCTACCTTTCGTTGTTACATCTCTTTCGTTTTCTCCAACCTGGAACCGGTTCTCAGTCTTTGTCTTTCATGAGCTTGACCTTTGTTTTTGTTTTTAGGTTCATGTCAATTTTATTTTTGTTTTTCATTGTTTAAAGTATGACATGTGTCTCCTTCTCCCCCCCTCCCCCATTGACACCCTCCCCCGTCCCTCCCGCCCCCAGGACAAGCCCCCACCGCCCGGTGTCCGTGGGTCATGCTGATACGCACACACACGAGGCCGTTGGGTGACCTCTCACCCCACCCGCTCCCCCGCTTTCTCTCTGAGCTTGGCGTTTTTAAAAGCGAATAGGCCGGCTACTTCATAGAACCCCTCGATTTGGGTTTACTTAATGCTTCCTCCTGATTTATGCATTTCTGGCCGGTGTGTTGGACAAGTCCTGCTGTGCTTTCTTAGCATCCTGTCAAGAAGCACACGACATTGATTTATCTTAGTCCTGGGATGTGAACTTTTTATTCCTTGGTTGAGAAGGTGTCTTTCAAGTTTCTCCCCTATAAGTTTAATGAATAAGAATGCTAATTAGGCCCTAACCGGTTTGGCTCAATGGATAGAGCGTCGGCCTGCGGACTGAAGGGTCCCAGGTTCCATTCAGTTCAAGCGCATGTACCTTGGTTGTGGGCACATCCCCAGTAGGGGGCGTGCAGGAGGCAGCTGATCGAAGTTTCTAACTCTCTATCCCTCCCCCTTCCTCTCTGTAAAAAAATCAATAAAATATATTTTAAAAAAGAATGCTGATTAGTAAGTGAGGAGTTCAGTACTATATAAGTATCCCATTTCTATCCAGCTTTCATCTATTTAACTTTTCTAGACACTTATTGATTTTTTTGCTTGAATCAGTTATTTGATAGTTATCAAATGAAGATTAAAAAATAACATGTTTTCTAGGTTTATCAGTTGATGTTGTACTGGTTATTAAGTGTTTTCTTCCCTTCCTATTTATTCTTTTTTGTTGTTGTTAAACCTCACCTAAGGATATTTTTTCCATTGATTTCTTGAAAGAGTGGAAGGGAGGGAAGGAGGGAGGGGGAGAGAGAGAGAGAGAAACATCGATGTGAGAGAGACACATCTATTGGTTGCCTCCTGCACGTGCCCTGACTGGGACCAGGGATCCAACCTGCAACCCAGGTAGTACATGCCCTTTACCTGGAATTGAGCCCACAACCCTCCTGTGCCTAGGCTGATGCTCGTAACCGCTGAGCCACACCAGCCAGGGGTATTTATTCTTTCATTTATGATACAGGCTCATGGGGTCCTGTTACAGTCTGTTAACTGTCATTATTTCTTGATGTTCAAATTGTCCCAGATGTGGCCAAAGGGAACTTGATCATGTCCATTTCTTTGTCCTTTTGACAAACCCCTTCATTCTTTGAACATTTCTTTCTGCTCAAGAAGGTGTTTCAGGCTTATCTTGTATTTTCCCCACCCCAGTCCTGGAGTCAGTCTTTCCTCCAAGGATTCTTAGCGTTTGTTTGTTTGTTTTTTCAGTGGAGAAAGGTATTTAGAAACCAAGATCTAGGTGTTGGGTGTGTTCGCTGATACTGTGGCCAAGGTGGGAGGAGTAGCATTGCTTCTAGGCTCACTCAGCAGATATTGCTAGGAAACAAGTGGGTGTGCATACATGCGAGCACCCCCACACCCCTCTATTGTTTTCTGTCTTTCTGTCTTATCTGTTTATTTATCTATGTATTAAAAACTGCGAGTTCATACCAGGACTTGCTGGAACTACTTTGGTAGCTCATGTGAATTCTTACAAAGTGATTCTGAAACCACTAAAATTATAAGTACTATATAAGGCAAAATAAATTAATGGAGATTAATTATTTCTTATTTTTAACTGGTCTGGGATTGTAGGCAGATACATTTTTAGTAACTGTAGAGAAACAGGTATAGAATATAAGAAATTTCAGGCCTTTTTTGAATTGAAGCCTCATTATTTTCAGGTAATTCTGGTTAGTATTTTTTTGTGTGCAGTTTGGAAGTCAAAAGTAACTGTCTTTTTTTTTTTTTTTTTTTTTTTTTTTTGCCTATCTGTTACAGGAAACGAGATTATGAAGGCTATTTATGCTCCCTGCTGCTTCCTACAGAATCCAGAAGCTCTGCTTTTGCACTGAGAGCCTTCAATGTGGAACTGGCTCAGGCTGGTATTAAAATTCCTTTAAAATTATTGCAAAAATGGTGATATAACGTGTTTAATGCTGAACAATAAAGAAATATAAGTGAAATAAGTCAGACAAAGACAGTCAAATCCCATATGGTCTCATATATGGAATCTAAAGCAAGACAAAAGAAAACAAAGCCCCCAAACTCATAGATACAGAGACCAGGTTGATGGTTGCCAGTGACAGAGCTGGGATATGGGTGAA
Organism: Myotis lucifugus; assembly: GCF_000147115.1. Lineage (NCBI taxonomy): Eukaryota > Metazoa > Chordata > Mammalia > Chiroptera > Vespertilionidae > Myotis > Myotis lucifugus. The sequence goes on along the minus strand of NW_005871451.1, from coordinate 760,111 downwards.
ATGGGTGGTCAAAAGGTACAAGCTTTGTTATAAATGAGTAAGTCCTGGGGATGTAATGTACAGCATGATGACTATAGCTAGTAATACTGTATTGTATGTTGAAAGTTACTAAGAGTAGATCTTAAACGTTCTAATCACAAGAAAAAAAAGGTTTATAACTGTGTACTGATGGATGTTAACTACACTTATTGTGGTGATTACTTCACAATATATACATATATCAAATCACGTTGTATACATGAAACTAATGTACTGTTACATATCAATTAAACTCAGTTTTTAAATATTTATCCCCTAGATTTAGCATGCATTGGTGCTTCTTGCCTGAATCTCACAAGGCCATTCTTAATTAGTAGTGAGTGAAGGAGACTGTAAAATAATTACTTAGTGAATGAATGAGTTTATTTAAAATGTCCATATAGTAATACTTTTTGTGGTGTACAGTTCTATAGGTTTTGAAAAATGCATAGTCATGTACTCATCACCATAGTCATGAGAAAACAATTCCAGCAACCAAAAAATTCCCTTTATAGTCAACCTCACCCCTCACCCATACTATTTTGC
>NW_005871451.1:756378-759313 GCF_000147115.1 Myotis lucifugus | reverse complement strand
CTCTCTTCAAATCAGGATTCAATAAGGTTTACATGTAAAGACCGGTTGATCTAGTTCTTAAATTTCTTTTAAACTAAACTCCTCCTCCTCTTTGTTTTTTCTTGCAGTTGTTTTCTAGAATCTCTTCTATTTTCGAAAATATTTTTGAATAAGCACCACGTAATTTGTAGCTTTTACTTAGAAAACTCATAATGACAACAGTTTAACTTTAAGGAAAAATTAAAACGAATGTATATAATTAAACTTAGTTTTTGCCTGAATTATGTGATTATGCAGTCATAAATATTGATTTTTTAGACTGTCAACAGTGCATTTATTAAAGTTCTTAAACCCTATTTATAGATTAAGGATTCAGTTTCTGAGAAAACAATTGGACTGATGCGAATGCAGTTTTGGAAGAAAACTGTGGATGACATATACAGTGACAATCCACCACATCAGCCTGTGGCCGTTGAACTGTGGAAGGTAAAAAATTTGTAAGAATTTTATTTGAGCATATTTTTGATGCATATAATTTGGATAATAGTGATGGGCAATCTGTCCTAAAAAGATTGTTAGGCTCATGTAATGTTCCGATATATGTTAGTTTGAAGAGAAGAATTTGAAATTATACACTAATAATTTGCACAGATTTTTGATGTATTTCTTTATTAAAGGAAAAAAGAGGGATCTGGTCACTTTTTGTTATCAATTATTTTCCACATATTTGGTTGCAGAATTTAAACCCTACACATTTGAAGCAATGGCAGGTAAATTTTCTGTTCTACCTCTGAAGGGAGACGTGTCTCAATATTGTCTAGACACAAATCTGAAACTGCCTTTCTAGTTTGATAGGATTGCCTGTTTGTTGATGAATTTTAGGTATTAGAGGATGGAAACCGAAGGGCTAGAGTATTATTTGTACAGATAGATGTATATAATAGTTTTACATTAAAGCAGCTGTATGGAACCCTCATTCATACACAGCTATGCACAGTTTAGAAATATGCTCAATTAAGAACAGAGGAAGGGAATTAGGTGCCTTTGTCACTGATCTGTGTCCCCGTTGTAACATGATGAGTGCCGAAAGACAGTTTCTGTGCCAGCAGCCACTCACAGACCTGACAGTGGTACACCTCTTCTCAGGTCTGTGCGCCAGCAGAGGCAGACCCCGTTTCTGGGCCCCAGATTGACTTCACAGAGCCCCAGTAAGGATGGAAAGCCAGGCCCCTCCAGCAGGGACTGAGAAGAAAAAGTGGATGGGAAGCTGTGAGTATTAGATTAGTTGTTGACCTCTATTCATCCCACTTCAGTAACTTCAACCTAGGTGACTCAGTTTAGAGAAAAGTGTCTCTAAAATCCAGAAACTTTCTGTTGATTATTATTATGATTATTATTTAAATACATATTTATTGATTTCAGAGAGGAAGGGAGAGGGAGAGAGAGATAGAAACATCAATGATGAGAGAGAATCATTGATTGGCTGCCCCCTGCACACCCCCTACTGGGGATCGAGCTAGCAACTCGGGCATGAGCCCTTGACCAGAATCTACAGGCAAACCGGCTGGTGCTGTTTATTTTATACACAAACCTCACTGCAGTAGAGGTTTATACTAAGACTTGCATTGAAAGTTCTGGCCTTAGTCAGGAAATATCATGAAGAGTCAAAATTCCTTTAACACAAATTTATCTTGCTTTGGCTTTTCTTAAACAGAAGACATATCTGAATTACAGAATGTTTAAATGTGTGCCAATTTGTCCAATTTTATAATAACAGCTTAAATTTTAATGATTAATGTTGGCCAGCTCTTTTTTATATATATATATATATTTTATTGGTTTTTTACAGAGAGGAAGGGAGAGGGATAGAGAGTCAGAAACTTCGATGAGAGAGAAACATCCATCAGCTGCCCCCTGCACACCTCCCACTGGGGATGTGCCCGCAACCAAGGTACATGCCCTTGACCGGAATCGAACCCGGGACCCCCCGGTCCGCAGGCCGACGCTTCATCCACTGAGCCAAACCAGCCAGGGCTGGCCAGCTCTTTTATATGACCAGTGCTGAAGGTTAATACGAATATTTAAAAGGAGCAGCTAGTGTTCAGAGCATTTGCCCTCCTTGTATGTTCTTTATCCTCCTCATTCTGCAGGAGCATATGCTTATATTACCACTGTCCAGTAAAACCTCCCATTGGTTCTTCGAAGAGTCTCAGGTTCCTTAAGAGATAAGTAGAGAAACAGTGACTGTGTTGTCTGAGGGCACATTCCCGCTGCACTCTTTCATTGGTGCTTTTAGAGTACAAAGTAGTTGAATATCTAATTTCTCAGACATTTCATACGGGTTTCTCCATTTCTCTGTAGTTTAAATTTATGTTTATAGCCAAGGTCTTTATTCTGTTCAACTTCTGTTTTCAAAGTTTTAATGCTTTATTCAGCTGGTTTTCAGCTTCCTACAAATAATTTGTTGTTTACCTTGATCTCGGATTCCCCTCAGAATGAGATAGAAGAACTCTTATTTTGTGGTCAAGGAAGTGCAGCCATTATAACTTCATCCTTGAGAAAATAGGAGTATGACTTCTCGTGGTTAAATATTTAGTACTTTTATGTTCCAGGAATGGTGTTTGATGGTATGGTTACAAAGATCAGACGTACCCTGCCCCACTCAGACACGTACCAAATAAAACAAGAGCAGGACTCTGTAAGGACTGAGGAACCCCATTGGTTCCTGGGCTTGTGGAGGGGGGCTAGTGGGAGTCCTGCTATGTAACAGCAGCAGTGCTGAGGATACTTGGGAGCCAACTTTGTGCAGCCCTGTTAGCTTCTTTTAGGTTTCTGCCACAAAGTGAGCTCTGGTCTCCATACTTTCACCCTTGTCACATGTGTATTGATGAGCATGCTAGCTAGCCTTGACATTTAGTTGTCAATGACATCTTAGAGTCTTAGTTGAAGTATGGGA
>NW_005871451.1:752153-755210 GCF_000147115.1 Myotis lucifugus | reverse complement strand
AGACAATGCAAATATTCTATTCCTCATTAATTTCCCCTGAAACATAGCATTCATTGATGGCTCTTGTCTGATTCAGTCTTTACTGTTATGATTGCAAAATGCTCATTTTTCAATTCTAATACTCCGAGCCCATTTACCAGTTGGCAGTAACCAAGATCTCTCATTCTCCTATATTTATTTATTTGTCTATTAATTATTGTTATAAACTCATGAAATTCTATTTTTTTCCAGTAGTTTATAGTTCATTACTAAACTTAATTATTTTGGTGTTCATATAGTCCCAGATTTGGACAGTGGGAAACCCTTTCAAACTGCCTCCCATAATTTTTTTGAGCATTTTTTATTTTCTGGAACAATAAGATATTCTAGGGATCATATTAACTCTCCCTTGCCCAACTCTGGAAATTGCTCATTTCTTTGGATCCCTGTTTCTTTGGGAGAAATGCTTTTAGAGACTGAGATGTGGGCACAGGTGTGGTCTTTTCTACTAGAGTGTCTTTACCTGCTAAAGTAATACTGTGCTTTGCAGATTATTCCCTTTGGAGTTTTAGTTACTCTTTTCCTTTTGGATAAGTGGTTATTTTTATTCATTAGAATCTTCATCCTATGGAAAGAAGTTTGCATGTAATAAGCAGGCATAGACATCAGGGTGCATCAATAACAGAATCTTGGGTATTTAATTCTTGTGTTTGTTTGAAAGTGGAATCATTAAACTACTAATAGTATAATAAAAAATACAGACTATTGGAAAAGTTTTAGATATATTATCTTTACTTGGAAATATTTTCTAGGGACATTTTCTTTTTTCCTGGTATTGCTTTAACACAGCTGTTTATTTGGTGGTGAGTTATTACAAATATTCCCTTTCCTAGTTTTGTATTTGGTTTGTTTATTTTTATTCAGGTCTGCAGAAGTCATTTCTAGTGCTTTCTAAAAATTTATAATACTCTTCTTTTTTTTAGGCTGTCAAAAGACATAATCTGACTAAAAGATGGCTTATGAAAATCATTGATGAAAGAGTAAGTTGAAATTGCTCAAGTCTTAAATTTTTCTTCCTTTTTAATCTTTAAACTAATTTTTCATCAAAATTTGAGTAGTCAACCCAGTACTTGGATCTCTGTCCAAAGAGTAGAGGGAATAAGGAAAGTTTGATGGTTCTGGTGAATGGAATCCTAAGCTAAGTTCTTAGAACTGAGTTCTATTCTAGTTCCCACAAATTGCTCAATGACCTGGGCTAACCTGTACAATCTTTCTGATACATTGTTGGCTCAGTGTCCTCACTGGCCTGATGTTTATAATGTACTGTTGCCATGAAAGTGCAAGTTTACTTAACTTTATGTGAATATAATCTATGAATAACCATAGCTATAGTAATCCTATATAATAAAAGGGTAATATGCAAATAGACCGAACAGCAGAACAACTGAACAACCAATCAAAGCGAAATATGCTAATGATATGCTAAGGCTGCTCAACCGCTCACTATGACATGAACTGACCACCAAGTGGCAGACAGTCAACTGCTTGACCAGTCGCTATGACGTGCACTGACCACCAGGGGGCAGACAGTCGACTGGTCGACCAGTTGGTATGATGTGCACTGACCACCAGGGGGCAGATGCTCCAACTGGTAGGTTAGCTTACTGCTGGGGTCCAGCCGATTGGGACTAAGCGAGATGGGCCAGACATGCCCTGGAGCCCTCCCGCTATCCCTCCCCGGCCCGTTCATGCACTGGTAGGGCCCCTTAGCCTGGCCTGCACCCTCTTGCAATCTGAGACCCCTCAGGGAGTGTTGAAGAGCCGGTTTCAGCCCGATCTGCAGGCCACTCTCCTTGGGAGGGCGCCAGATGCAGGGCTCATGGCTGGCGAGTGCTGCGAGCCTCTCCCTATCGGGACTGATTGGGCACAAGCCTGCGGCAGGCACAGTGGGGCCGGCATAAGTGGGAGCGGCAAGTAGGAGCTGCAGGCGGTGTTGGGTTGCTGGTTTTGGCCCAATCCCTACAGGCCACCCAGAGGGACCCCACCTGTGCACGAATTAGTGCATCAGGCATGTAGTAATAATATAAGCCAAAATGAGATGGTGGCTTCAACATTAAGAAAAATTGCTCAGTTGACCTATAGAGTTAATTAGCACTAAGAAAATCATTTTTTCAGATGTCCTGGTTTTATGACATTAAGAAAATTGGAGAACTTAAGACAGAGATAGCTTTCCTGTTTAATGGAATAATAACACTTAGCATTTATAGGGAGAAATATTTAAAAGTAAAGGACTGTGCTCAATCTCCTCTCATAGAGTCAATAAAAATTCCAGCTGCCTTTTTTACAGAAATTGACAAGCTGATCCTAAAATTCTTATGCAAATGCAAGGGACCCAGAATCACCAAAACAATGTTGAAAAAGGAGAACAAAGTTCGAGGACTCATATTTCTTGATTTCGAAACTTAACTACAAAGTTACAGGAATCAAACTGTGGTATTGATATAGAATAGACATATAGATCAATAGAATAGAATTGAGAGTCCAATAATAAACCCATATATTTATAGTCAGTTGATTTTTGACAAGAGTGTGAAGATAATTCAGTGGGGAAAATATTTGTTTCAACAAATGTTGTTGGGACAACTGGATAGCCACATGCAAAAGAATGAATTTGGACTCCTACCTCACACCGTATACAAAAACTTACTCAAAATGGATCAAAAACCTAAATGTAAGACAATTGTAAAACTCTTAGGAGAAAACATAGGCATAAGTTTTTGTGACTTTAGGATGGGCAGTGATTTCTTAGATGTGATGATAAAAGCACAAGAAATAAAATATATACCTGGTAATTGGACTTTATCAAAATTAAAAAATTTAAGGAAGTTAAAAGACAGTTCATAGAATGGGAAAAAGTATTTGCCAGTTATATATTTGATAAGAGACTAGTATCTAGAATATGTAAAGAATTCTTAGAGCTAAACACTAAAAAAGACAGATAATCCAATTTAAAAATAGGCAAAGGATCTGAGTAAACATTCTTTAAGAAGATATACCAATGACCAATAAGCACCTGAA
>NW_005871451.1:747220-750631 GCF_000147115.1 Myotis lucifugus | reverse complement strand
TAAAGACTATAGCAGCAATAATGGAGTCCTTTCTTTTCCTAGGCACTTTTCCTTATGAGAGCATGGGCTTGACAGTCAAAATGTGTGGTTTGAATCCTATCTCTACCATTTATTAGCTACTAGAGGCCCGTGCACTGGGGAGGGTTCCTCAGCCTGGGCCTGCGCCCTCTCGCAGTCCAGGACTCTCGGGGGATGTCCACCTGCCAGCTTAGGCCCGCTCCGTGCTCATGGCTGATGAGCACAGTGGCAGTGGCGGGAGCCTCTCCTTCCTCCACGGCAGCACTAAGGAACAGCGAGCTCAGCTTCTGGCTGAGTGGTGCTCCCCTTGTGGGAGTGTGCTGACCACCAGGGGGCAGCTCCTGTGTTGAGCATCTGCCCCCTGCTGGTCAGTGTGCATCAGAGTGACCGGTCATTCCACTGTGTTGTCGATTTGCATATTAGGGTTTTATTATATAGAATGTGACCTTAGGAATATTACTTAATGTGTCCGGGACTCAGTTTCTTCATCTGCAAAATGGGAAAAGTATTATTTTGTTATCTTTGGGGGGATGCTAAGATTAAAAAGATAATGGTTAGTGCTGAAGTAAGAGCTCAGTAAAGTCAGTTTTTCGTGATATTCTTTCGAAGGAATTAAAAATTAAGCCAACCTATGTTCATGGTGATTTGTGCATTGAGATTAATCCTGAGGTATTTATTTTGAGGGGAGATTTGTAAGATTGTGTAGAACTTTCATATCTTAATTTTATTTTAATCTTCTTTTACTTTGTATAAACAGTATATACTTAATGTTTTTATTATTCAGTTCTTTTGGGCAAAAAATCGTGTCTTTATAAATTTTGATAATTCAGCAAACTTGATTTGCCTTTTGTTTGATTATAGGAAAAAAATTTGGATGACAAAGCATATCGTAATATCCAGGAACTGGAAAATTATGCCGAAAACACACAGAGTTCTCTTCTTTATTTAACACTAGAAATATTGGGTAAGTTGTGTTTTTTTTAATTTCATACTTCTCTTTTTCTGAATAAAACACGTTTCAGACTTCATTCTTTCATAATTTGACAATCTAACCACTTTAACACTGAAGTTTTTCTTTGCATCATTTGTAAAGGAACAGCTATATTTTTTTTTTTTGAGCAAGAAGAGGAATATATGTTTGTCTTTGGAGTGCAGACTAATCACAATGCTTCGGCTCTAATAAAAATACTTTAGCTGTGGCTGGTTTGGCTCAGTGGATAGAGTATCAGCCTGCGGACTAAAGGGTCCTGGATTTGATTCCGGTCAAAGGCACATGCCCAGGTTGTGGGCTCGGTCCCCAGTGGGGGGTGTGCAGGAGGCAGCCAATAGGTGATTCTCTCTCATCATTAATGTTTCTATCTCTCTTCCTCTCTGAAATCAATAAAAATATATTTAAAAAAATACTTTAGCTACTTCATGGGAATGTCATAGTTAATAATCTGGTAATTACGGATGTTTATTTTATTTTTTTATGTTAGTTAATCCTCACCCGAAAATATTTTTTCCATTGATTTTTTTTTTGGAGAGAGTGGAAAGGAAGGGGAGAGACAGAGAGAGAGAGAAAAAAACACATCGATGTGAGAAAGGCACATCGATTGGTTGCCTCCCGCACACGCCCCAACCGGGAATCGAACCCGAGATCTTTCGATCGCAGGCCGACGTTCCAACCTCTGAGCCAAACAGGCCAGGGCTGATGATTTTTTAAGCCTCTAAGCTGGGAAGGTCTTATAGTAATGAGGATTGTAATGAGGAAATTACTTGGCACAAGGACAGTAACATCCATTTGGAGACGGTAATATATTTTTATGTCACCCTAAAGGAATAAATGTTATTTTGTCCTATGCATATTGAATTTCCCAGGCCTGTTCTGCCTGCACATTCAGTGACATGTTTGCCAACACAATGAAAGGAGGGAGCAAAGAGCAGAATATACTTAAAGTGAGGTCGTATGGACGTTGCACTGAGAAGAAATGAAACACTCATGTTGTTTTTCCATGATAGCTGATTACAATTCCAAATGTGTTTTTAGTTTAGTAGTCAGCTTGTTTTTGTGCCCATTTTACTCATAGATCCTGTTTTTCAGATGTGAATGCATTAGGATAAACAATTAGTTTTACATGTGTAGGTGATTTCTCTTTGTACTTCTGTTGACTTATGCATTTAAAGAGCAGTCCTGTGATTACTTTCAAAACCACAGGTGTAAAGGACCTTCATGCAGATCATGCTGCAAGTCACATTGGAAAGGCGCACGGCATTGTCACTTGCTTGAGAGCCACGCCGTATCACACTAGCAGAAGAAGGGTGTTCCTTCCCATGGACATTTGTATGCTGGTAAGGCTGTTACTTGTATTTACCTCAGGAAGATGGGAGGGATGTTATTTCTTGGCTCTTTGCTTAGTCTGTTCAAGGAACTGCTTTGAAATGAATGTGTGTTTCTTTTCGGCTCCTTGGTTATCAAGTGAGAATTTTTGTCAGTCAGGCATTTTCGGTCTCTGGTGGAGCTATGAGTAAGGAAATCCGGAGAACCTCACTTGGTGTAGCTTCATGTGGATGCTTACTCCCTTCCAAGCAATGACAGTAATTATTCCTACTGTTAGCTTAGCCTGTTCTATTTTATTTTATTTTATTTTATTTTTTAATTGAGGAGAGAAGAGAGAGAGAAAGAGAAACATTGGTTTGTTGTTCCACTTACTTATGCATTCATTGGTTGATTCAGGTATGTGCCCTGACTGGGGATCAAACCCGCAACCTTGGCGTATTGGGATGAGGCTCCAACCAACTGAGCTACCTGGCCAGGACCAGCCTGTTCTTTATTTTAGAGGAGGAAATCATCCTTAAGACAAGAATATTGTTTATGAGAACTTTTAGTTTCTGTATGAGAATCATTATTGTCTGTGCTTTTAAAACGTCTTATATGTTTGTTTTCTTGTGTATTTTTTTAAGATATATTTTTATTGATTTCAGAGAGGAAGGGAGAGGGAGAGAGGAGGTAGAAACATCAATGATGAGAATCATTGATCGGCTGTCTCATGCACGCCCCCTACTGGGGATCAAGCCTGCTACTTGGACATGTGCTCTTGACCAGAATCGAACCCAGGACTAACGCTCTATCTACTGAGCAAAACCAGCTAGGGCTCTTGCTTGTGTATTTTTGTTCTACTACTACAGCTGTTGTTAATTATCATCCTGTTGCATATTCTTGAGAGAGAGAGAGAGAGAGAGAGAGAGGAGAGAGAGCGCGCCTGTGTATATATACACAGCCACACATACACATATATGTACACATCCATATATTTTTAAAAACAAAATAGACATTATATTGTACTTACTGTTCTCTCACCTGTTTTCTTGAGCTAAGTTAGTTTTAAGTATGCTTTTTAATTGCTAATATAA
>NW_005871451.1:719656-746916 GCF_000147115.1 Myotis lucifugus | reverse complement strand
CACTTGCACTTGAAGCATGTAAGTAGCCTTCCCCTTCCCCCCCCCCAAATCATTTAGGAAACTATCCTTTCTAGGTGTGGCTGTTCCTAGATCATACTGTTCCCTACTTGGCAGACTGTATTCCAACTTTCATTGAAATCCCAGTGGATTTATCTCAGGGACTATTGTAAACTTTCTCCACTTTTAAAAAATACCGCTTTCTCCCTTTCAGCAAATGTGTGCTCCCTTTACTGGGCTTCCTCAGTTAGGTCCCACTCTGATCATCACTCACCATTTCTGCCTCTCGGGCGGCGTGTCTTTCTGCCTTGCAGGGCTGATGCCTCTCCTCCCTTCCCAGGACCTTGCATGCTCAGGGTCCCAGCTGGGGTTTTCAGTTGGCCTCTCCGATAACTTGTCTCTCTTATCTTCTGGTTTGTTGCTGCTGCCTTCTGAAGTTATCGGCATCCTGTGGACCCTCCTGTTTCTTATTTTTCCCTCACAATTAACCTTTTTTGAATAAGTGGTCTGCATTCATTGTTACCTCAAGGCCCTCACCGCCCTGACACTTCATGCTGTAATTTGGCTTTCATCCTGCTGCTCTAATAATAATCACTAGTGAATAATCTCCTTTTGCCACATTTAAGAGTGTCTGATTTAGAGAAGGTGGATGTTTATGTATGTACACACACACACACACACACACACACGCACACAACCCAGAGCTAGAATCAACTAGACTTGATAACTGATTGGATTGTGGCAGGATCAGGAAGAGGGGAAGTTGAAGGCTGCACAGAGTTCAAGTAGAGATGGTGATGGGGCCATTCAAAGACTATAGTAGTAAAAGAGCAGTGGCACACTAGGATCAGTAGACAGACTAGCTGCTGGACATCAATGAATAGAAGGGGATTAGAAGACATTTAGGGAGATGGGCTGTTAAAGAATACAGGATTGTGACTTTGAAAGGAGATGAGAACTGGAGAGAGATTTGGGAGCCATCCACATGGAAGGAAATGGTTAAGGCTCTGAGTTTGGATGTCGTTGCCCAAGGAGAATGTACATCTGGATGAGGACTTAGGGCAGAACCTTGTGGCCCACCTCCATTCCTCAGGTGGAAGGAGAAAGTGCCATTTCTTAGGAAGAAGAAGGAAAGAATGATCAAAGAAGTAGGAAAACTGAGAGTCAGTGTGTTAGAAACCAAGGAAGGAACAAATTCCAAGAATGGGGAGTAGGAAAACTGTGCATGCTACAGGGAGATGAAGAGAAAAGAGTTAGGGTGAATAGTAGGGTGTGGATGATTTTGAAGAGAGCAATTTTAGTAGACTGGTGAAACAGAGGGGAGGGGTGAAGATGTGAGTCAGGAAGCAGAGGTGGTATCTGACAGTGTACACAAAGGCCTGGAAACGGGTGGGCTTGGTGAGAGCAGGTGGGCATCAGCCTGAGAGCTTCGGGGATTCCTAGTTCAGAGAAGTAGGGAGGTGAGTTAGATGAGGTTAGTCAAGGTGTGGAGGCCTCTGAATCCCAACATGCATAGTTGAGACTTGCTCAATGAGGGACATATGTTAAAGAAAATAAACATAAAACAGTGACTTAGGAACATTAACTTGGCTGGCTGTGTGGAATGATTTAAAGGTTGGGGAACACAGCAGAACGATCAGCTAGGAGGATCTTCTATTCATCTAAACAGGAGATAATGACCGTCTAAGCTGGGAGGTGCTGGGACTTGTGAACACAGGTCTTTCTTCATTTACCCCCAACCACAGAGCTGGAGGGTCAAACTTACAGGATGTTATAAGACAGCCGGAAAATGCCAAAGTCAACTGGTAAGGGAGAATGGAATTCTTAATACAGTTCTTTTTCCTGAGTCCTTTAAGCTTAAGAAATTAATTGTAATCTGCAGGAGTGAGAGCTGTTTTCTTGCTTTTGGGAGAGGCCCTAGCTGTATTGTTAAATGACCAGTTGCTTTGTGTTCACTTTCTGAGAGAGAGTGTTTATTTCCAGAAATATTTATATTTCAAACCAGTTTCCTTTTGTCTTCCTTCTTAGGCTAGGTCCCTCCACAAAAGTGTTCCTGTGAAGGCATTTCCTGCCTTTCTTCAGACGGTAAGTAGATTAACAGGGAAGGCTGCTTAATGAATGAAGCAGGTGTATATGACCTTTTTTTGTTTTATGAGATTCAAATGCACATCTTTAGTTTGGTGGCTTTATTTTTGTTTCTCTTCCTTGTGGTGGGTTTCTTAGTTGCCTTCCGCTTTAGGCAATGGCCATGCCTGTATTTCCCAGAGGCCAGTGAGGAGAGCAGCAGTTTGAATCTGCTTTGCCTTTTACTAGCCGTGGGGGTTTAAGGTCCCTAACCGCCATGTTCCTCAGTATACTCGTAGGTAAAATGGGAATCATGTGGGACACTGTCTTGTAGGGTTGTTAAGCTGCTTATAGCTATATAAATACTACTTATTATTCTAGTAATATTTTCTCCACTGGGACCACATTGTAGCACTGGCTCCTGAGCAGTGTGGCTCATGGACCAGTGCTGAGCTGCCGCATCATATACCTGGGAAAGCTTTGAAAGCATACAGATTCCTGGGGTGTTCTTACTAAATAACACTTGGGATTGAGGAGGGGGAACTCCTAGGAGAAACTGTGATTTTAATAAGTTCCCCAGATGCTTCTGATGTGTAGCCAAGTTAGGGAATTGTTGAAAAATATATAAAGAAATGAGAATAGCTTCCAATTAGCACCTATTACAGGACAGGCTCTGAATTAGGTCATTTCAGACATTATTCCTAATCATCCTTATGCATGATTTCCTTTATTTTATAGGTAAAAACCAAAGTTCAAAGATTTGTGATCTTTAAAAATTGAAAACTCATGCATTTTCTACAATACCAAACATATCTTCTACCTTTTCCCCAAAAATATATTTAAAGATTCATTTTTACCCTTTCAGATCTTCTAGGTCTCAGATCTGAGTGTTCCCAATCATTTTATTTCTTTACTGGGTTTGCTTATTACAAAGTAATACATTAATAATTTAGATGTTCACAGCGTATTAGAGGAGGCAAAGGAAGAAATAAGAATCCTCTCTCAATTCCATCGTTTCCAGAGAGAGAGTCTGTTTATCTTTCTGGACTTTTTATGATCATATAATTACATATGTATATTTTTGTATAAATGGGGTGTTAAGCATTTCCTTCTGTGTCAACATACACTGTTCTCTGTCACCATTTTTAATGGTTATTTGGTTATTAGGTCTTAATGATATTTGAGGATGCACCATCATCTGTTTTTAATTTACTCTTTAAGTTAAGCTCCCATGAAGGCCAAGGACTTTGTCTGTTTTGTTCACTTCTGTGAATAATGTTCTTAACTCTGGATGCCCTTTAGAATCACTGGGGGAACTGTAACATGAGCTCTGTTTTTAAATGTAGAAGAAACTGCACTAAAATATGTTCTCTCTTTTGAAATGTTTAATATTTGATATTTACAAATGAATATGACATACCTGTATATGTATGTATGTATGATAACGTATAACATAATGAACACCCACAAATTCACCACTCAACCCAGGAACTAGAATGTTACCATTAAAGTACACTGCCTCTGCCTTCTTCCTCCAAAAAGCCATTCTGAATTTTGTATTTATTATGATTTTGCTTTTATTTCCAAAAAACTTTTCCCATTTTATGTAATCCTAAACAGGATGTTGCTTACTTTTGTTTTTGAGGCTTATAAAAATGGGTCATTTCTGTTTGTCTTCTAGGTTACACACACACGTTTCTAAAATTTACTCATATTATTACATATAGCTATTGCACATTTATTTTACTGCAACATAAAATTTCATTGTGTGAAGTTTATCTTTTTTTGTCAAAGAATTTCTGGGTGTTTTGCTTATATAACACAAGGCAGCTGTTCACATTCATGCACATATCTCCTGTTATGCATATATGTATAAGTTTAGGGTTTAAAAGTAGATATTGAATGTATTTATGTCTACACTCATCTGTATATAAGTGTTTAGGAGAAAATCCAATCCTTTTTGTTTTCTTTTCCTCCTCTGTATACTCTAGAGCAGTGGTTCTCAACCTGTGGGTCACGACCCCTTTGGGGGTCGAACAACCTTTCACAGGGGTCGCCTAAGACCATCGGAAAACACATATATAATGACATATTGTTTTTGTGATTAATCACTATGCTTTAATTATGTTCAATTTGTAACAGTGAAATTGGGGGTCACCACAACATGAACTGTATTGAAGGGTCGCGGCATTAGGAAGGTTGAGAACCTCTGCTCTAGAGACTCCACAAGCATGATCTCTGGATCACACAGGTTGTGCTGAGGAACTCTAGGGGAGCTGCGCACGGGACTGAGAAGGGAGTGGTGCCTTTGGAAGTGTTCAGTGCAAAACCAAGTGGCTTCTCTGTATAAGAAAGTTACTGAAATAAATAATTTATAAATTAGTAGAAATAAGTGAGAACCATAAAATAACAAACATTGTCATTGTCAGTGTTTTCCAACCTGCTCCCCCATCACAATGAAAGTTTGTCAAGTTTTCTGTGATGGGGGAAGCATGGGTGACATGTGTAGGGACCTGTGATTGTTCTCCTTAGGTGCAAATCGTTTTCTTGCAAGAGCATGCAGATCCACTAAACTTTTTAACAATATAATCTTTTAAACAAACAGCTTGAGTTCTTCATGATACAATGCATTTTTTTGGCGTGGTGTTCATTCTCCTTGATTGAAACATCCCTTTTATATTCTGCAGTCTAGTAAAAAAACCTGGTAAACTGTAATTTCTCTGATCTTTTACATTTTGACCAGAACAGTATAAATTATGATATTTCCAGTACTAGTTCTATGATCCTGTTTCACCGGCCTAATATAAATTTCTTAGAAGATGTCTTTATTTTCTCTCTCCCTTTTAAAATTCTCATTTAAATTCTTAGTATATTAAAGACCACCTCAGGGAAACTAAAATAGCCTTAATACTGTTACTGTTTCTTTAGTTTATTTTAAAGACTTAATCATCCTATGATCTAGTGACCATTTTTCTCTTTTTCCAGGTTGCTCTGGAGGACTATTTAAAGAAAATTCAACAAGTAAATTTTGATATATTCCACCCATCTTTACAGCAGAAGAATACATTACTTCCGTTGTCTTTGTATATTCAGTCATGGAGAAGAAGATACTAAAAATAATCTCATGGCACTGATACTAATTTATTTTTATTAGTTTTACAAAAGTATACTAGTCAGGGTTCTTGTTTATAAACAGCAGGTACTGACTGTTTACTTAAGGCAAAAATGAATTTATTGGATGGGTGTGAATAGCTTATAGAATTGATGAGAAATTACTGTGGGGCTTGGGGGCCAAAACATTATTGAGATTCTGCCTCAGACACTGCCATTGTCTCCACCAGCCCAGACAGTGTCTACTGTCCCATCCCTGTCAGGTGGAGCCGTGCTGCACCACCAGGGGGCAGAGAGAAGAATGTCTCCTCCCTCCCTCACCCTGGGGGGACAGGGACTAGATAGTGCTGGCTTTGCATTTGGAGAGCCAGAACTCAGTGCCAGGACAGGTGTGAAATGAATTTATTTAGGGGTCCCAGAGAGTGAAGTTAATACTTGAGGAGTGTCAGTCACTATGTTGAGGGATTTTATCCCTAACATTTCATCTTTACAACCCTGTGAAATAGCTTCTGTAAGGTAAGGCAGTTGGCTGTCAAGAGCTGGAACCCTATTTCGATTTTAGGTCTGGCTGATTTGAAAGCTTTTACTTTTTTGGGAACCCTGCTGCTTCACTCTCTCTCATTCTGTATTGTGATCATGAACAAAGTTGTATTCATAAAGTGTATTAATGTGAAGTATATTAGCACAATTATATTGAACATTCATTAGGGAATACTGCATTTTTAAAAACGTGTATACTAGTTGATCTTCCCACTGATCAGCTCTGGGCTACATACTTTCATCAGTGGTCTCATTTGATCTTTAAAACTAGAAAGAAAGAATTTTTTGGTGATTAAAAATTTTAAAATATAAAATACACACTAGTTGCAAAAACAAAATTGTTTGCATTGCTGGTAATGGCAGGTCTAGACTCTGAGTGAGTCCCTGACGCCCAAGGCCAGGATTATGCCCCCGTTTCCTTTTCCTGTCTTCAGTGGTCTTGTCTCCTTTCCATTCACACCTCCCATGTACTGTTCCATAGCCCATCTCTCTTGAGCCTTTGGTTTCAGCTATGGCTTAGTGCCTACTACAACTGTGGCTTAAAATATTATTGTTTTTTGGCCCGGCCAGTGTTGCTCAGTGGTTGAGCATCAGACTGTGAGCCAGGAGATCACATGCCCAGGTTGTGGGCTCGATCCCCAGTGTGGGGCATGCAGGAAGCAGCCAATCAATGATTCTCTCTCATTGTTGATTTTTCTATCTCTCTCCCTCTCCCTTCTCTGAAATCAATAAAAATATATATTTTTTAAATACTTTTTAAAAAAACTGAGAGCTGCTTGTGGGTAAGAATACATTGTTTTGTTCATCTTGGGATCCCCAGCACCTAGAATGGCTTCTGATTTAGAGCAAGTAGAGGTTAATAAATGTATAATTGAATGAATGTGCAATGTGATTATATGTGCTAAGTAGACTCTTGGTTGATCCTGATGCTGAAAGAATATCCTTGTGTTTAAATCTGTGGCTTTATAGAGCTTTTCAGCTTATCTGAAAAAGGCAAGTACAAGGAAATGGGACACATTTCCCCTTGGGATTCTGAGTGATCCAGGGTTGAAGACTTGATTAGGGATAGTCTTTGTTAGCATTGTCTGTGGGTCTTCCTAGGTTCAGTGTGGCAGCAATCAGCTGCTAAGCATCTTGGTTCTTATCTAAGGACCTTACAAAGAAGGGTTTAAACTCCGTTGGATTGCTGGATTTTTTTACTGGCTCAGAAGTCAGTTTACTAGTAAGTAAATAGTTTCAAAATACTTTCTAAGCCATTTTAAATTTGATGCGTAGAGATTTGAATGAACTGAAGTTTCCAGTCTCCTAGAGATTAAGATGGGATCTTATTCAGAGACACTTACTCTTCTATTCATTTCCTGGCATAAAATATAATCCCTTAGATGGTGCCAACATTCTTTTTCATTTTTCACATCTCTGGGTTTTTTTATTAGAGCATTTTAAAGGAGTCAGATACATTTTCAAACCATTTAAGATGTATTTTGATACTGATTCTGTGGAGTGTAATAAATTACAAATGTTAAGTAAAAATTACAGGTTAATCTCAATGTAGGTCAAGTTGCAAATTATTATAAAATATATTTTGGGTAGTTCCCAATCAACTGACATTATTCTTTACCTCCTTTTGGTTAAATCTCTCCTTTTGATGAAATTAAATTACTCTTGAGAACTTCAACAGCAGCTAACACCAAGCATGAGTTGGACAGGTGGTGTGCTCTGCACTCTTATGCATTAATCTTCACAGAGAAGTAGGTCTTTATTTTCGAAATGATAAAACTGCCTCAAGAGATGTTAAGTTCAAGGTCACACAGCCATTAGTACTAGAGCTGGATGTCAAACCTACATTACTTTAATTAATGCCAAAGCCCAACCCATGTATCTTTACCATTCTTGAGATGGTAAAATAAATTGCCAAGTTGAAGAGTTCAAGGGACAACTTTTTTCAGAAAAATTTACTACATAAATTTTAGGTACAAATTAGGTTTAAAAAGTATGGTTACTACATAAATTCTAACCACAAATTAGGTGGGAGGGAACTAGGCAAAGGAAATAGATATGAAGTGCTGGTCACTGGGTGGTGTATGCATGAGGGGCACAGCACCACTTTGGAGGAAAAAGGTTTCCCAAAGGAGATGGCATGTGGGAAGTGTCAAGAAAGTTGGGTAGGAGCCAGGGTTTGGGGACTGGGTGTAGATGGGAAGGCCTGGCTGAGAGAGCAGTACCAGCAAAGGCAGAATGGATAGCCTGTGTCAAGACTTAATTTTTGGCTCTAAAGTGAAAACAATGTAATAATGTTCAGAGTTCTTAGTAAATAAGTTTGTGAATATAAAGTAGCCACATCTCCTGGTCTAGTGAAACATTTCGAATTAAGATAAAAGACTTGGGAGTTGATATTTGCCTGTGTCAGCAAATCTCTAGGTGCCCTTAGATTGGTTTAGCTCATAAGTAGGACATCTCTGCAGATGCTTGACCTAATCGATTACCTTGTCCAGAAAGGTCTACAGAGTTGTAAACATGCAGACAGGTATTGAAAACAAAGTATCCTACTGTTTGTGCCTATAAGGAGGACCAGGCACAAAACCACATGCACCCAGAACTGGGAGGGATATTGGAAGTGAGTTGGAAGAATGGGAGAGGAGTTCGGGGAGTGACTGAGAATATGTTAAGTAACTTGGACACCACTCTGTCGGGTGTGTTTCCCTCCACGTCCTGCGTGGATTAGGGTTCGGGATCTGAAAGAGGGGCTGCACACAAATGAAAGAGAAAAGGCACGAGATAATTTGGAAATATTGGGGGACCAGGCGGGCAAGTCCAGAAGGACTTCCACTGATGCTCAGGCTGCTCCAACCTTTTATTGATCTGGAGTAGCCAGTAGCCCTTAGGTAAGGAGATTTCAATGACACACAGATTAGCTCATCAGCAGACAATTTCCAGAAAGAGGCAGAATATCTAATCAACAAGGATTTACAAGAGTATCTAAGGAATTAAGTGAATTAAGGTGGGGATGATGCTTCAGCTACCATTATCTAGATTAACTGGGTGGTGCACAGCTCCGACCTTTGCTAGGGCTTCAAAGGTCACTAGCTTTTGGGGGTCTCTACTCTTCTCTGCTAGTGAAGACGATAGATAGTTTCCGACACCACTCTACCTTTTTCTTGTAATGAACATATACTTCTTGGGCAACTGGAAAGTTATTTCTTAAAAATTAGGAACCTTCAATGGACATGAATTTTCTCATATCTGTATGTACCAGATAAAAGAATTTGTTCAAAAACAAAAGGAATGGCATTTGGCACAATAAATTATTAAATATGTAACTTTTTCTGTAGTAAAGTGTAGCCATGCTTTGGGGGCCAGGTCCCTCGCCAGCTAGACAGCTCTGCTCCACTGCAGGCCCATCACTTTGCACTGTGCTGGTCTACTCTGCTCCGCTCCGGGAAGACAGCTCAGGTGTGTGTTAGCACAGCTAGGAAAATGCAGTCTTCCCCCTTCGCTGGGAAGGAAAAGTGTGCTCCCATAGCCAGAGTGGAGGGAGCCTATATGGACAGAAGGTCCTGCCTCTGGTCCCTGATTGGTCAGTTCTCATGCAATTCTCATGCAAATGAGAACTCCAAATACATGCAGTTGATTGGTTGAAAAGGTCAGAGTGGAGCTGCTCTGTTTGGTGAAGATGTTGAAGGACCCTATAGCTGGGCACTCCCATTGTGTGGGGAAAGCCTCAGTCTTATTAGTTGAAATAGGATTCCAGGAACTCTTTAATAAGGGCTGGCTCAGATGGCAGAAACACTGTGCAGGCAGGGAGTTCAGTGCAGGGGCAGGGAGTTCATAGGCTTCCCAGAAGTGCAAGTTGGGTGACGGGACTCTGTGTAGAAATACATGCTAGACTCTGTTTTTAAAAATTTGAACCCAGTTAGCAACCAGGGTCTGCCAAGGAATGGTAGATTTCAGTCAGATCCATCCTCCAACATGGAGACCTCAAAGTCTTTAGTATAATTGAGGCCTTTCTTATGTCAGTGCCACCACGTTGCCAACGCCGTGGGGGCACCACCCCAATCCAGAGAGATTTGGTTTCCTTGAATGCCGGCTTCCCTCTCAGGGTGTGTTCTATGGACCACCCCCAGCCACCACTCTCCTGAGTTGCTAGCCAACAAAAATGGCTGCGCTCACCGTGTCAGCCTCCACACTCCACTCCCTCGATGCCCCTGACCGGCCAACATTTCTATGGTTCATGCAAGAGGTTAGCTGTGCTGAGTTCCTGCTACCTCCCCTATTCTACACAGAGAGGAGAGCTCCTCTAGCAATGGTCTCTGGAGACCCGCCTCTTGGATGTTCCACCTTTCCCATCTTTTCACTCCAGGTTACAGGGCCCAAGCCTTCACACTGGGGCTTGCAGGAGGCACACACCCACCTTGGAGTTGAGTTCTACTTATGCCTAGCCACCCCACTTCTGTCTCATCTCCAATGTGTGTGTGTGTGTGTGTGTGTGTGTGTGTGTGTGTGTGTGTGAGAGAGAATATATAAAAGCTGACCATTCAACCAGTAACTATGATGCACAATGACCACCAGGAGGCAGAACCTCAACGCAAGAGCTGCCAAGCAAAAGCAACTTTGCAGAGTGTCCTCTCGCACTCCGGGACCCCTCGGGGGATGTTGGACTGCGGGGTTTTGGCCTGATCCCCGCAGGCCAGGCCAAGGGACCCCACCTGCGGGAGGGACCCCACTCACTCAGCAGATGCCCTTTGAGCACCGGTGCCTCCCCAGGTGCGGCCGGCCAGGGAGGGCCCGCAGGAGGTTGGCTCCAGGGTGTGTCCAGCCCGTCTCTCCCAGTCCCGCCCCGCCGGCCACCTTCTAATTAATTTACTTTCAATGTGTATGAATCTGTGCACCAGGCCTCTAGTTTCCTATAATAAAGCATCTGCAAGTGATCACCGATGCTTTCTTTGGTCTCCTTTCACGGCTCCAGGCTTTAGGACAGGGGTCCTCAAACTATGGCCCACGGGCCACATGCACATACAAATATTGTATTTGTTCCCGTTTTGTTTTTTTTACTTCAAAATAAGATATGTGCAGTGTGCATAGGAATTTGTTCATAGTTTTTTTTTAAACTATAGTCTGGCCCTCCAATGGTCTGAGGGACAGTGAACTGGCCCCCTGTTTAAAAAGTTTGAGGACCCCTGCTTTAGGAGAACATCGCAAATGTGGTTTCCCAAGCCCCTTCCCTTCAGCTGCAGGGTGTTGAGACTCTTCTGTGATGGTCTGGGCAGCGGATGATGATCCCTAAATCATACATGAGGCTTTGGAGTGACTTGAACATGGATAGATCTATGTGCTCTAGAAACTGATTTTAACGGACCAGACACTGAAGGTTTAATTCTGGGGCAGTCCCGACCCTTCTTGCCTCTAACCAGTTCCTGCCTTTCCTCCCCCTGTGTAAGGAGTAAATAAACAATCACAAAACGTTCCTGGGGTGAGGATATCCATAAGAATTAGGTTTAAAAATGATTTTCCCTTCAGGATGCGGTCTGCATACAAAAAAATTAAATAGAACAAGAGCAAATAGAAGGACAAAGCAAGTGATTAAACTTGAAAGCAAGTTTTGCTCCACAAAACCTGTGATGGAGCTATGGTTGGATATTTTCCCCTTACAGACAAGGAAAAAATTATTGATAGTGAAAAAGAATGATCTGATTTGATGACATGTTTGGTCTAGAGGCCCACTCCATATAAAGTTGCCTCTGACTTCCTGAGTACATTATGCCTTTGAGTCCACTGTTACTGATTTTCTATAGGTTTCAGTTTCACTTGCTATGTTTTTTTCTTTTGGTATATGTTAAACCAACTTATCCTATGTGTTAGAACTAGCTAGGTTTTGATTGGATATCTTTAAAAGTTATATTAATTCAGAGGGTGTTGGGAAATAACTGACTAAATAATGCAGCTTTCAGTATAACTTATGCCCCAAAACCTTTGCATTAAAAGATTCTGACTAAAAATATCTATTATGTTCATAATGAATACATTGTTTTCTATTTTTGTAGGCATTTCCTGTTTAACTTTCACAAACTCTGTGATGTGGGTGTGACTATTGTTTTTTTTATTTTTTTATTCTTGTACTGGGATAAGCCAAAGCTCAGCAAAATCAAGTTCTTTTTCTTCTTCCCCTCCACCCCACCCCCTTGTCCCAAGGTCACTATAAAAAGCAGGAACAGAATCAATGTTGGCTGCCTTCCAGCTTAATGTTCCATACCTTGTGTGAAGCTGGGATCTTGGAACCCTTTATATTTACCTACCCATTTAAGCAATCTAATTCTGAGTCAGGTAAATATGCTTAAGCCAAATTAAAATTAAGTGTTTAAATATGCTTATTTTCGCCCAAGACCCTGACTGCAGGGGTGAAGGGAGATGGTAGCAGGGTGCTCTACTCCGATGAAGAAGACCTGCAGGGAGGACAGGGGGTAAAAACACTGAGGGGGCTTTTAGGAGGGGGAAGAAGAGGGAGAGAAACTGAGAAAGCTTTGGGATGGACTGATAGGTGTCCTAAGGGTAAAATAGAGGGCTGTTGTAATCCAAAATAATAATAATAATAATAATAATACGCTTACTTTCAGAGTGATTTTATTTACAGTAATTGCTTTCCTGTTTTTCATGCCATACATTGTGTTCTTTGCAGGGCCAAGAAGTCTTATTTAGACACGCCTATCTGGTGACTTAATCCTTTTTCTTTGCATCTAATGATAACATCTGGCAGTACCCAAAGTTCCGATCCCGAGGGATTCACATGATACACAATGTAGTCCTTGTCTGGTTTTCTCTTAGCTGGGACTGTCTAATGGGGTTTGGGCTAAGGAATTTTCACAAACCTAATAGCAGAATTTTAGATCTGGAGGAACTTCATAGGTCATTTAGTTGCATTTCCCACCCAATGCAATAATCTCTTCCATAGCTTACCTGAGTGTGACTGTCCCCCCTTGTCCCCCAACACCACCAGGGACAGGGCCCTCGCCATGGACAAGGCAGTTCACTCCACTAAATTGCTGGCAAGTCCTTCCTCATGCTTTCACAATGAACTGAGATCATGTCTCATCCATTGGTTCCATTTGGTATAGTATGGTCCTACAATTCAAACTGACCTTAACATTCAAATTTTTCCTTCACACAGTGGAAATGTAAATAGTTCTCATACTGCCCCCGAAGTAGATGACATTTTTAAAAATGTATTTTTATTGATTTCAGAGAGGGAGAGAGACAGAAACATCAATGATGAGAGAGAATCACCGATCACTGCCTCCTGCACACCTCCCACTGGGGACCGAGCCCACAACCCTGGCATGTGCCCTTGACCGGAATCGAACCCAGGACCCCTCAGTTTGCAGGCCAACGCTTTCCACTGAGCCAAACCGGCCAGGACTAAGTAGATGACATTTTGATGGGTAAACCTTCATTGTTCCTTCTCCTTTTGTGGTTTATGTAATTGAGATTCTGCTAGAGGTAGAAACCCAACTCAAAATGGCTCAAATAAAGAAAAAGTAGTGTTGACTTGTGTTAACTGGAGAGCCCAGAGGAAGAGGTGGCTTCTGGCCCAGTCAGTGCCATCAGAGCCTGGTCTCACTTGCCACCTGTGTCCTGCAGAGCTCATCAGGAAGAGAGGAGCCACTTGATCGTTTGAACATTAGATCAAAGTTTAACCTAAAGAATTATTAACTGTAACAGGCGATTGGAATAATAAGGGATTGACTAGCAAGAAGTAAAAAGAGTTCCAAAGAAGCAGGAATAGCAGATGTGGAGAGCCAGGCACTCCCATATCCCCACCCCCATTTGAGATCCAGACCTTGTTGGAGAGGGCACAGCTGTGTCTTACTGATGGACAGACAAGTCACGGCCACACCATTCCAGTGGAACTTGCTGAAAACCTACCCCTAGAATGCGCTGGGAATTCATTCTCTAGGATGCTGGGGAAAGCTGTATATGAGAACGCTTACCTGAAGGAGGTGCCATAATAAACTGCAGGCTGCTAGGTGCTGCTGAAGGACCCAAATGCTAGAGAAGGCACCAATGTTGCAAGAGCCAGACACTGGAGACGTGGCCCGCATTGCCATTGAACACGCTGGAACCAGGAAGCAAAACCCTTGTCTTGTGCCATGTTTCTCCAGCGCGCTCTACTGACAAATATAACATCATGATGGCGAAGAAAGAAACGATGCATGCCCACCTGGCGTGGCTCAGTGGTTGAGCGTCGACCTATGAACCAGGAGGTCACAGTTCGATTCCCAGTCAGGGCACATGCCCGGGTTGCAGGCTCCATCCCCAGTGTGGGGTGTGCAGGAGGCAGCCGATCAATGATTCTCTCTCATCGTTATTGTTTCTATCTCTCCCTCTCCCTTCCTCTCTGAAATCAATAAAAATATATCTTAAAAAATGTTATTTTAAAAGGACAATTTTAAAACATATATATTTTATTGATTTTTTACAGAGAGGAAGGGAGAGGGATAGAGAGTTAGGAACATCAATGAAAGAGAAACATTGATCAGCTGCCTCCACACCCCCTACTGGGGATGTGCCTGCAACCAACATACATGCCCTTGACCTGAATTGAACCTGGAACCCTTCAGTCTGCAGGCTGACGCTCTATCCACTGAGCCAAACTGGTTAGGGCAAAAGGACAAATTTTATGGTGTATAAATTGTACCTCAGTAAAGCTGATACTAAAAATGTTCTTTAAAAAAGTGAGTGTATGCATTTTCTCAAGGTATCAGAGAGGTGATTAAAGACTAATTTGTGAGTCAGCCTGAGCCTGCCTTTCAGGAGCAGGAGGAGCTTGGAGGGATACCTGAGTGGCCTGGGGTGATTGGGATGTGTGGCCTAGGGGCTTCGATAGTCCCAGAAATAAATGGTGGATACCTGGGGTGAGGGTAGAGGGGCAGTACCAGGATGCCCCCTGATTATAGTATAAATAGCTTGAATGGCAGGTGTCTGATTAGGTTGTGTTGGCAAGCCCTCCCACCCAAATGATCTTAAAAACATCTGCTGGCATTTTGTATTCATTAAGATGGCTATTATTAAAAAGAAGAAGAAGAAGAAAATAACAAATGTTGGTGTGGGTGTGAAGAAATCGGAACCCTTGTACATTGCTGGAGGGAAGGTGAATGGTGCAGCCACTGTAGAGGGGCCACCATACTGTGTTCTATGGAGAAGGAAATGCCTGAGAGGGAATACAGTGAGATTACCCACAAGGGGCATGAAATGACACCAAGACCATCACCCAGGTTGTATCAAGATAAAGAACCCAGAAGAATTGAATGGAACATGGAGGGTTTCTCCTCTCTCAGTCCCCAAGCTTATGCATACACATCCATGCTCCTGTATGTACTTGGAGTCTGTAAATTGGAATAGTATAAGTGGACATACCCTCTAGACCAGCGGTTCTCAACCTGTGGAGGTCGAACGACCCTTTCACAGGAGTCGCCTAAGACCATGGGAAACCACATATATAATTACATATTGTTTTTGTGACTAATCACGATGCTTTAATTATGTTCAATTTGTAACAATGAAAATACATCCTGCATATCAGATATTTACATTCATAACAGTAGCAAAATTACAGTTATGAAGTAGCAACGAAAATAATTTTATGGTTGGGGGTCACCACAACATGAGGAACTGTATTAAAGGGTCGCGGCATTAGGAAGGTTGAGAACCACTGCTCTAGACCCAAGGGCATAGGGAAGGGCTGAGGGGAGGCAGTGCTGTGTGAGCCTTGAGGAGGAAACCTTTGTCCGAGCCAGGTGGGCTGCTGGTGCCCTGGGGGCATAGTAAATGAGCCATGCCTCGTTATAGATCCTCTAGGACAGTGTTTTTAATGACTGTGTGAGATCCGGGCGTTCCTTGTGGAAAAGGATTTGCACTATCTCCTTCTCTGTCCCGTCCCCCCGTCCCCCCCTCCGCCCCCGATTATAAGGAAACAGAAACTTCAGTTGGTGAAGTGAAACAGACTTATCCAAGATTATGCAAGCAGGTCTCTTTCTGCCTCTTTTGTGGAGTAATTTGTTTGGAAGTACACTTTGAAGTTGTGTATGTCCTTATAGGAATTCTTCTCTTTGTCTTCTTTGAATTACCTTTATCCAATTCGGTTGATGGCAAAATATATCCTTATTCATTCAGGCAGGGGATCCTAATAACCCATCATAGGTTGCCCATGGAACTGTGGCAATTAATAATAGTGACCTTAGTCCAAAAATAGCCAATAATGGTTGCCAAGCGTTTTTAGAGCCAATGGCATATGCCTGAGGGATGGTTGGAGAAGCAAAGACTTCAGTTTGGGTCATAGAACAGATTGAATGATGGATTTAACTCTACAGCGGTGGTCTCATTAGCATCTTGCCTCACCAACAAACCAAGCACCAGAGAGAACATGCTTCAGCCTCCTACCCAGCAACCACCAAGATGCTTTTGTGGGGCTTTGTGTTAACAGACACAATTTAACTGCTCTGCGAGGTTCCGTGCACGGGTGCCACTTGCTTACAAAGCTAGATGGGCTATGTCAGCAGTTTCCAATACCGGTGATGTAGTTGGAAACATTCCATGAAAACACTAGCAGTTAACACACACTGAGTGCTTGCTGCATCCCAGGCACTATTCAAAACGACTCAGTAAGGTAAGTACTGCTGTTGTCCTGATTGAGCAGATGTTGAAATGAGCATAAAGAGCTGTTAGGTCTCACATCCAAAAGCAGCAGCCCATCAATGGCAGAGTTGAGCCCAGAAAATCTGGGTCCAGAATCTGTGTTTTCAAATTGTTTGCTATTCTGCCCTCTTCCCCACCTTTACTGTATAGTTTGATATAGGGGATTATTACACATCGGAACCGAGCTGTCTTTCTCCCAGTCTCCTGAAGGGCATGTTTGTTTGCTTGTTTTTCCCTATTAAGGTGTCATCGGATAACAACTTTTCTGGATCCCAAGAGTCAGCGTCAGCTCTAAGGTTTGGGTTGCTGTGAAAATTTTCTGACTGAATACAGTGTTCCTGCGGATTGGTAAAGAACCTGTAACTTCTTCAAGCAGTGTGTTTCTGGAAAGGAATTATCATGGGATCTCTCTGCTCCTCTCCTTGGAGGTGAAGCCTGCTGGGCTGGCCTGGCTTGTCTGACCCTGAGTGGCCTGCCGGGGACCCTGAGGTTCTTACCCACAGCTCTGAAAGGGGAACCAAGACTCCCAGACGGGGTAGGGCAGCCAGTGAACTCGGGAAGTTTATTATAACGGGTCAATGAAACAAGAGAGCAATGAGGTAGGTAAAAAGAGCTGAAGCCAGGTGGAGTGGGATTAGAAACCCAGTGAAGACAGGAGAAGGAGAGGCAACCCAAAGACAGCCGCTGAAGGGCATTGTGGGTAGTTTTGAGCAACTCTGTGCTACATCAGAGACGGGAAGCTGTTGGCAGAAGCACAGCATGTTTGAATAAACTTCACAAACTGTAGAGGAAACTTAAAACACTATTCAAAGCTTTACTAACTTATTTATTTTTTCTTTATTGATTAAGGTATTACATATGTGTCCTTATCCCCTTTACTAACTTATTATGCCTTACAGAAATGTAACCAGTATGAACAATTCTGCGCATTCTTTCTTCTTAGTGTTGTGAATAGAGCCTTTCCAGAAATCAACATAGTCTATATTCTTTAATTTCTGGTAGTTTTGTGACATTTCTTTCTATTGCCAATTGGCCATTTCCTATTCTTGAATTGGTTCTAGGATCTGTCCCTTCTGGGCAATGCTTTGATAAGGTATGTAGGACTGTACCTGCTAAAATGACAATCCCCCTGGCCTGCTCATTGTGGGCATGGAATCTTGACCAAAATAGTCATCCTTGGGCCACCTTGTCCAGGTTTTCACCTGTAACAATAACCAAAGGTGTCCTGGAAACACCTCAAAGGATTAACTGAGAAAGACCAAACAAACACAGACTATGAAAAAATAGATTCTATACTAGTTGCCCTACACATGACCAGATATTCCATCAGTTTCAAAATATTGCATAGGGGTCTCCTGTGGCCATGACTAACCCTGTGTCTCTGCTGTCCAGTATGATTCTTCCTCGGCTTTGTGATTCTTATTCTGCTGGTTTCACTTCCTTGCTCTTAGAATAAAACCTAAGTTTCCAACTGTGGTCAACAGAGTAAGAGCCCCGAAGATGTCCACATCTTCATCCCTGGAACCTGATCATGTTGCCGTACACAGCGAAAGAGACTTTGCAGATGTGATTAAAATAAGGGCCTTGATATGGGAAGATTATTCTGGATTATCTGGGTGGGTCTAATGTAATCATAAGAGTCCTTATAAGAGGGAGGCAGGAGGGCCCGAGTCAGAGAAGTCCATTCTAAGTTCAAGATTATATTTTCTATCATCTACAAGTAGATGATAGAAGTAGAGATGGGAGGAAGGTGAGGCCATGACCCAAGGAATGCAAGTGGGTTTTAGAAGCTGAAAAAGACAGGTTCTCCCCTGGAGAAAGAGCAGCTGAAGGGTGCTGAGGAACATGTTGGGTAAAAACCAAGGCTACTACATTATACTCTTCGATGTAGAATTAGCCTTCTGAAAATCTATGAAGTTGTGTACCAGCCACTGCTTTTGCATATCATTGTATTGGGCTGATAGTACAAACTAGTGGTTCCCCCAAAAGATATGTTCAAGTCTTAACCCCAGAACTTGTGAATGTGATCTTATTTTATAAAAAAAAAATGTTTGCAGATGTGATTAAAGATCTCAAGATGACATAATCTTGAACTTAGAATGGGTCCTAACTCCAATGACAGATGTTCTTGGAAGAGAAAGGCAGAGGCGAATGTGAGGCACGAAGACCCACAGGGCCAAGGCCGTGTGAAGAGGGAGGTAGGGACTGAAGCTGTGCTGCCAAAGCCCGTGAACACCCGGGGCCACCAGACATCGCGAGAGGAAAGGAGGGATTCTCTCCTAGAGTTTACAGAGGGAACGTGGCCCTGACGGCACCTTCGGAGGAAGGACAGACTTCTGGTCACCCGAATTGTGAGCAAATAAATTCCTTTTGTTTTTAAGCCCCGTTTGTGGCATTGTCATGGCACCACAGAAGACCAACACAGCCATCTTCCTTACAGGTGTCTGTTACGTTGAAAGCCATTAAGATCCCGTTTGCCTATCATGTTGCAAACAAACGACACCTCGCCATCCTCCGCCCTCCCATTCCTCCATGCTGCTGCTATAATTCTCATCTCACCCCAGCGGCACACACTTCTCTGACTTTGCTCTCGTGCGCATAGTACAACCAGCATTAAGATGAAAAATGCTTAGCAACCAGGAACACACGGGTGCTGAGCAATCGGAATGGACGCTGGCTGCAGGGATGGAGCAAAGTCCAGGAGGCCCTGCCACGCCAGGCATGATCTCTTCGGGTGCTGGGTCGTGGCTACCAGATTTGGGCCAGAGTCCTCCTAATGGTAATTCCCACCATGTACCGGCACTGTGCTCAGGGGACTATCTTCCTGAAACCTCACTACAACCTGAGGGGTGAGAAAAGTGAGGCGCAAAGGGGCTCAGTGATGTGCCCAAGGCCGCACAGGTGGTCAAGCAAGTGCCAGGGAGAGGTGAGCTCCGTGCTCACGAGACAGCCCAGGACAGAGAACTCAGAGTGTGCAGAGGCCCAGGGACTTCCGGGGGGCAGGGGTTTTAGCTGTTTCCGGAAAGGGGCCCTGGCCCTGAGCGGGTCTGCCTAGGGCCAGCCGTGGTGTCTGGGTTCTTGACTTCGTGCAGGAGAAAGTTCACAACAGGAGTCCAGGTGAAGTTTAGAGGACGTTTGTTAAAGCTGGGGACGTGAAACAAGGAAGGGCTGGGAAGTGAGCCCAGGCCGGGCTGCTTTGGCTAAGAAGTCAGAGAAAAGGGGACCTTGGGGACAGGCTCAGGGGGTTTGCCTGGGATGACCTGCCACTGCCCATGGCTGCCCTGGTTGCAAGCCTCATGGGGTCCCTCAGAATTTAGGAGGTGCATGCCTGTGGGGGGAAAAAGCGGGGGAAGCAGGAGTGTGCTCCCGGGAGGGAGAGGGCACACTGGACCTTTGTTTTGAGGGGTTTTAAAGGCTGGACAGAGAGGTCTTAGGGGAGGATCACAATAGAATATTCATCAGCTTTATGCTGATGGACCAAAATGAGGTTTATTCTCTTAACTTCCTCTGTCCTTGGGTGTGGTTGGCAAGAGGCACTAGTTGGATTTCTGTATCTGTCTCCCTGAGTAGGGAGATTTAAGCTGTTCACCCTCTGGTTGGGGGGCAGTGCAAACCATTTACTCTGAAGCGTCCCTGGTTTAGGGAAGATAGGATTTACTAGATGCTGCAAACTGCTGTTTAGCTCCCTGTCTCAGTTGCCCTATTCTGCTGTCCTCGCTTACCAGCCTGTCTCATAGCCAGGACCCAGGAGGTGAGAAGCTGGTGAGATTTCCTGAGCCCCAAGGCTCCCCCACACTTGCTGTTCTCTCCCTGCCTGCTTACCGGAACTGATCTGCAGTGAGGTCTCGGGGTGGAGAGGACAGGTACGTAGGTGAGGTGGAGCAGAGACCAGGTGAAGCAAGCACACCTGCATCTCTAGGCGGGGGAGGGAGAAGTGAAGCCACAGAGGAAAAGGGTGGTGTCCCCTTGAAAGAAGGAAGAGCCTTCAGCAGCCTGAGGCCAGCAGAAGAGAAGAAGAGGAACCAGAGAGACCTACCTCAGCAGAGGCGTGGCCCCTGAGGCTTAACCACTGAACACCTGTGCTCCCCAGACAGGCAGGGGGAGAAGAAAGGAAGGGGGCTGGTGCCATGGCACTTACCAGTAGCTGGCCTTCTTTCCTGTTCCACAGGATGCTGAGGGCCATGCTTGCTGAAAGTCAGTGGCATTTCTGGTTCTACAAATGTAGGTGGACTTCATTGGAGCTTTTAAATCTAGTCCCAAGTGATTCATTGTTCTATTTCATTTGTTAGTCGTTAGCAGATCTATCGCACATATGCAAAGCTGAGCTATTTCAGGGCTTGTACTTATGAGTCACTTGCTGACTTTTTATTTTCTACCACTGTTCTATAATTGCATTCTTTCATTCAGTGTACACAAGTGATAGTTATGTTCTTACCTTGCCCTCTGTTTTTCTTTTTTTCTTTTTCAGTGAGATCAAGGCAGCACCAACAACCAAAAAGGCACATGGTCTTCTTTAATATTTCATGGAGATTTATAAAACTGACACGAGTGCTTCCACTTACATCTGATGTGACAAATAAGCTAATATAAATGCTCTTCTGAGATTTGCAACAAGTAAAAGTGTATGTCAAGTTAGCCTTGCATTTGAAGGGCTCATCAAATTGTGGGCCCATCTTGCCAAATTGCCAACTCTTCAATTTTTTTTAAAAATGCTCAATAGATCTACTTCATCCATCATTGCTACGGAAGCCTAAACACCTACCTCAGTCTTTGTCAACACCAAGAGGGCTGAAGGAGAGAGAGAGAGGGAAAAAAAAATCTAGTGACCAAAGACAAGATGAAGTGGTAGGACTGAGAAGGCCAAGTGTTTCATTCACCGCACTCTTTCTGGAAGGTCTCCCTTGGCAACTTTCAAATGTTGTTCTATCGCTGTGCTTGGGGGCTTCTCTAGCGGTTTAAATGTGGCGAGAGAGTGAGGGAATTATAATACGAAGGGAGGGGGGCGTCTGTCTCTCCTGATTGGAGATGCTTCTCCATTTCCCCCTTTTGATGTTAGCTTGAAGCGCTTTCCGCTTGACTCAGCCACGCTGGTTGGAGCGGCATAGCGCACACGGAGCAGGACACACACTTCCCCACTCAATGACCACAGCAGGAAGTTAGAAGCACAACTTTGACTCAACAGGCGTTTTTCTACCCGCGTGCTTTTCATACAGGAGTCGTCAGGCCTGATGAGCGTCTTTACATGGTGCCCAGTTTCTTCTCAGGAGCGTCCAACCTGATTGCTCAGCAGCTAGTTTTGAGAGAAGCTTGGACCTCAGAAAGCAGCCCACGGTCATTTATCCAGGCAGATGCCCTAAAATGACCGATATATCTGCACGTTAACACTTAAGGAATGGCACTCCTCCACAGCTGCCATGTTCTCAGTTGTTAAAAGCTTTCCTAGATGTCGCTGATGGTCATTTTGCTCTTCAGCCGTAACAAGAAGGGCCCAGATCTTGCTTTTTATGGTGATTATGCTCAACTCATTTTGGGCTTATCTACAATAATAAAAGCATAATATGCTAATTAGATCAGACATCCTTCTGGGCGACTTTCTGGATGAAGCCAGGGCTGTGAGGGAAGCCCGGATCTCGGGTGCCAGAGGGAAGCTGGTGCCAGCAGCCGGGGGAAGGAGGGCCTACTCTTGCACGAATTTCGTGCCTCAGGCCTCTAGTTTTGAAATAAAAATAAATGTATTTTAGAGAACCAAAAGTGACTCAAGGTGGCTGGATCAGAGTGTTGGTATTATGAATTAGGAGTCTGTTGAAATCAACAGGAAACCCAACCTACACTGCCTTAAACACTCAAGGGAATTCCTCATTTCATCTAAAAAGACCAGACAGAGATGGTTTAGGCTATTGATACGGCTTGATGATGTCAAGGTCTCGTTTCTCTTCCTCTCTCTGCTCGGCTTCCACTATGTGAGCTGCATCTGAGGGCAGACTTCCTTCATGGTGCCGAGATGGCTGCCAGCAGTGCTTGGGGTTATATGATTCCAATATTTCTCAACGAAAAAGTGAAAGTAACATAAGGCCATGGTAGACAGTGTTCGTTTTCACCAGTATATCGTTTTTTCTCCTTCCCGGCTGCACAATTGCCTGGTGCTGACCCATAGGCTGTGAGCAAAAATCAGTGTGTCTCTTCTGGACTGAGGCAGTGAAAAGACCTGTGCGAACTTTCCGCTCTCCCTTCCCCTGCAGGGGGATAGTGAGGGCCAGATACTGAGATGGTAAAACCATAAGAGCAAAGGCAGCCTGGGTCCCTGAGTCCAAATGGGGATGGTTTGGGTAGAAACCTGGGCTGGAGATGGGTGTCAGGGGCGGCTCCATACAGAGTCAGAGGGAGACCAGGTGAGCAGTGTGATTGGGTGGTTGCTGCTGAAGGACAGCTTGTCTACAGACGATTTGTCCTGCTTGTGAACATTCCTTGTTTATCGCAACTTAAAATGTACAAAGAGTCATCAGAGAGGCACCAATATAGAGGAGGGGCCTTTGTAGAGTTGGCCAGGATCTGTGAATCAGGCATGTGAAGATTTCATTTGCTATTTCCTGCCTTTTCAGGCAAGTGGTAAAACTATATGTTTTATTAATGATCTCAATAGCAACAATATTTACTACTACCACCACATCCATTGTTTATTGAGCACCTACTATTTGCCAGGCACTTACTGTTTACTTATATTTATTTGCTTTTTTACTTCTGTTATCCTTTATCTTTATAATCCTAGGGAGCAGAGATTATTTTTCCTGCTTTTACAAATTTTACTAGTAAGAAAATTGAGGCACAGAACTGTTAAGTCATTTACATAAAGTTATACAGCTAATAAATTGCAGAATTAGAATTTGAACCCAGGTCTATCTGGCTCTTAACTATACAATTTTTTACTTTTATTTACAAATGAATTTTAATTATATCATGCTTAAGTTTTTTTCTTTACATAAAAGTATGAATGATCTATCTATACCAGTATTCTAGGAAAAAAAACATTGCTTCTTAAAATAGATTCTCCTGATAATATTTAAAGTTTCTGTTGAATTTTATTTAATCTGGCACTGTACAAACTTAATACAGTTTTCTAACTTTGCAGGTTGTATATTGTTATTATTTTTTAAAATATATTTTATTGATTTCAGAGAGGAAAGGAGAGAGAGAGAGAGAGAAACATCAATGATGAGAATCAATTATCAGCTGCCTCCTGCATACCCCCTACTGGGGATCAAGCCTGCAATCTGGGCGTGTGCCCTGACCTGGAATTGACCGTGACCTCCTGGTTCATGGGTCGATGCTCAACCATTGAGCCACACTGGTGGCCAGGTTGTATACTTATTTCAACCTAGTTTGTTTGTTTTTTTTACCTAGTATTATAGAAGGTAAGGTTTTCCAATGACTGCTTGTTGAGGTTTATGTTTTATTTGTCATTTACAGAAGTTAATGTTGAGGAGTAAGGTATTTGTTGTATAATTTCCCTTTACTGGAAGGCAAGGTTATATGTAAATAATTTAGGAATTTTCTATAGAATAATGCAGCTATTGTGTCTTTTTGTGTATGAATACTTGAATATGATTTCTACTTCATTGAAAAACTTATCCATGGCTCTGGCTGGTGTGGCTTGGTTGGAGCATCATCCCATGCCCTGGAAGGTCATGGGTTCAATTCCTGGTCAGAGCACATACCTAGATTGTGGGTTCAATCCTCAGTTGGGGCTCGTGTGGGAGGCAACCGACCATGTTTCTCTCTCCCTCCTTTTTCTAAAAACAATAAAATTAAAATAAAACTTAGCCATGATTGCGCTTTAAAAAAAAATAAAATAATACATACTTATTATAGAAGATGATAAATTACAAAGAATAAAAAAATAATGGATAATCCTAGCAAAGGTAAAATTAATATAGTTGTGTAGTTTATGTCTTTTTTATACTAAAGTTTAAATAACTTTTCCAAATAATCTTCTAACTGGTGACCATAAGGCTATCTGATCAAACGGCATTGAACTGTATTTCCATGCATCCCAGGATCTTCCTGCTTCAAAGCAAAAAATGTGCAATGCTGCAATTTAGGGATGTGGTTATACCTTGGATTATTCTCTTTACATGGTGGATGTTATTTATAAGTTACATAGTATCTGTTCCCACTTCCTGCAGCCCAGGATCTGCAGCGAGTGTGATCGTGCCAAACTGGTTTGTAAGACACACTGGCCAGCAAAGCCACAAATGTTCATGATAGGCTGTTTTCCCATGGCCAGGGAGCATGTTGTTTCTGCAAGAAAAATAAAATCACTTTTGTTTAGATAAAAAGCATAAAATGTATTGTTTTTTTTAAAAAAAAATCATGTAGTTGTTAGTCTGGGCCTATTGTGAGAGTGGCTAGTTAAGACAACTAACCTCATTTTTTTTTTTTTTTTAGTTATTTAGTATAGTTTATTTAGTGCTTTATTATATATAAAAAAATTTTTGGAAATAATTTCAAACTTAGACACAGTTTCCAAGAATAGAAACAGTACCAAGAACACCCATATACTCTTTACTCAGATTTACCTACTAACATTTTACACCATTTGTTTTATCATTTTTTAAAAAATATATTATTTATTGATTTCAAAGGGGAAAGGAGAGGGAGAGAGAGACAGAAAGGTGAATGATGAGAATCATTGATCGGCTGCCTCCTGCACACCCCACACTAGGGACTGAGCCCGCAACCTGGGCATGTGCGCTGACTGAGAATCGAACTGTGACCTCCTGGTCCATAGGTTGATGCTCGACCACTGAGCCACGCCGGCTGGGCAGTTTTATCATTTATGTAGGTGTCTTCTCTTTTATATACAATATTTAAATTATATGTTATGTGAAATTTTTTCTGAATCATCTGAGGGTAAATATATACATCATGGTCCTTTATCTAAATACTTTCGTGTGGGCAGTCCAAGAATAGGGATATTCTTTTATATAACTAGAACAGGAAATTTATCTTTGGTATAACCCTTTTATCTAATTTTCTGTTCATACTCCAATTTTGTCAATAACGTCCTTTGTTGCTTTCTCCCCTTCCTGTGCAGGATTTAGGCTCAGGTATGGCATTTAGTTGTCATGTCTCTTTTGCCTCTCTCTCTCTCTCTCTCTCTTTTTAAGAAATGTATTTTATTTAGTCACACCAGGGCATATTGATTCCACTGATTTTTTAGAGAGAGTGGAAGGCATCCACTCCCCAACACTTTTCCATTTCGTTGGAAGATTGTAGTAAAATACTTTTATTGGAACAAGGCCCTTCACTAAAATCTACCTGAGAATATTTATAATAAACATAGCACTTGCCATGCTCCAATGTGAAAGGCACTCTTCCATGGGGTTGTCCTACAAGCTGGGTATAAAGCTGTATATGGGGAGCCACAGAAGGGTTTCTGCCCAGGAGGGACACCCTCCCGTGTGGGCCTGTGCAGACAGGACCGAGGAGAGGAGGAGGAGGGTTTTGGAGGTTGAACCTACAATATTTTGGAGGCAAAGGAATTGGATGAGGAGATGGCAAAGAGGATGAGATGGCAATGACTCAGGTTTGTGGATGGCAGTGCCACTCGCTGAGATGGGCATGACTGGGAGAAGACTGGGGTCTATGGGTGGGGAAGACAAAGAAATCAGGAGCAAGTAAAGCCCATTTTCTCTTGAATGCTCTGTTTTCAACTAAAAGTTAACTAAACTCATGTCTTTTCCAAAATCAGTAGTACCCTTGATAAACTTACCCATTAGAATCAGGGATATAACAAGATCTTAGCCGTTCAGACTTTTAGAATTGGATTACACTCAAATTGTACTAACATTTGCAAGTTCCTCTATTTTTGTAAGCACTCTGCCAGACTTACACACCTTTTCTCATTTCCTTCCCTCAGCCATCCATGAGGTATTTCCTTTTTTTTTTTTAATCTTCATTTTACAGGGGAGGTGTGAGGCCTAGAGAGAGATCTTTTTTTTTTTTTTTTAAATATATTTTATTGATTTTTTACAGAGAGGAAGGGAGAGAGACAGAGAGCCAGAAACATCGATGAGAGAGACACATCGATCAGCCGCCCCCCGCACATCCCCAACTGGGGATGTGTCCGCAACCCAGGTACATGCCCACGACCGGAATCGAACCCAGGACCCTCCAGTCCGCAGGCCGACGCTCTACCCACTGAGCCAAACCGGTTTCGGCTAGAGAGAGATCTTATTGCTTGATCTGAACATGGCCCCACAGTAGCTCCTGCTGCCTGAGACTTTGTTGCACCCCCCACCCCCCCCCCCCGCTTTGTCAATGCCATACAATAGAACTTTCAGCAATGGTGGAAATATGTTATATCTGTCTGTCCACCAATCCTGTGGCTCTTAAGTATTTGAAATGTGGTCAGTGTGACTGAGGAACTGAATTTTTAATTTAGAAAACGACAGTGGCTACTGTATTTGCAGCACAGCTTTAAGTCAAAGGTCTCCATAGGGGTCCACGCAGCCCAGGGAGGGAACAGAATATGCAGAGAACACACACACACACACGTTTTGAATCATTACTGATTTTTTTCCTGTAATATACCTAAATATTAGGTATATAATGAATATACATTTTATATGATAATCTTTATATAACGCTTATATAGCACTCACCACTTTGCTTTACAAACATTAACTCATTTAATCTTTAAAATGACATTGTTGGGTAGATGCTTTTATTACCCTCATTTTACAAATGAAGAAACTAAGGCACTATTTGGATGTGGCTAAGGACACAGGCAGTTGGTAGCAAGTTGAATACATTTTAACTTCTAAGTTCATGCTCTTTAGGGTAAACTAGATAAGTACATTGGGAGG
>NW_005871451.1:710153-712831 GCF_000147115.1 Myotis lucifugus | reverse complement strand
ACTTGACTATCCAGTGAAGGGAGTAGGAATTGGCTCTCTTTGCATGCAGGCGGTTTTAGCTGTAAAGTCCTGTGAAATTAACCGCAGGACGCTTAACTACCTGGGATGATAAGCCCCAACACCTGCCCTGAAGAAATTGGCTTCTTAATCCATATAGGTAATAATATAGCTCACGCTCAGATTTGATTGCTGATTTTCTTCTTAAAAAGTGTCCTTTTTGTTTTACTCCACTGTCAAGTATATGCCATTGTACATATTTGTTTTTCTGGATGAGGAATGATCTAGAAAGGCGGTGACTTAACTAACTTTACAAATCTAGTAGCCAAACTGGTTTCTAACCCGGGTCTTAGGGCTCTGAAGCCTTCCCATTTTCCCTGCGGCAGAATTTTGTCGGATGCACAACTCATTCCTGGGGAACAGTCTCTGTCCACCTTGTGTCTCGCTGATTTTAATTTAGTTTCTCAGTTTAAGTACATATTTTCCAAAGAACTGGTTTACAAGGGTTCTTGCACTGAAAAAGTTCCTCTTAAAAATACTCACTTAAGCCTATGTGTTCTTTGAAGCCTTCCCCGCCCCGTCCTGCTTAACCACAGCCCCTTTCTCTCCCCAAGAATAATCCACTTATCACATGACATCCAGTAAATGTTACACTGATCTGCATGGCACCTCCCGGGCAGCAGGCTCTGCCAGTCCGATTGGCCTCTCCAACCCCAGAGTGCAGAGAACATAGCACATGCTCAGGGGAGGTTTGAGTGGACGGGTACACACATGTTCCTTGTAAACATACTGCATGAATTTCTTATTAAATTTCAATTTTCATGGTCATAGTAGCTAAATGTTCCCTGTCCCCCCCACCCACCCACCCTTTTTTTTGAGAATTTACCTTGGTAACTCAGAACTTGAATGTTAGGAAATTTCCAGGTAGATGATGGACTGAAATATAAACAACAAAGAAGCCCTGGGTCAACAAAAGGATAATAATTAGAATTTTAAAGTATGGTTGAATTTATTTGCACTGGATGGAAATAGAGTTAATGTCTAAACATTTTGTATGATACTTATACATAGAGTAGATCTCATTTTTTCTGCCAGTTATTGTTGTGTCAGAATTGTCTTAGGATTTTGCCTTGCTTAATGGAAAGCATATAAAAAATGCTTTTCTATTGATAAATTTATCTTTGACAACCAGCTTTTTACACCCGCTGTGTGTTTAATAGCAATGTGCATGTTGGCTTACCCGATTAAAATGTGCTTCATAGATATGCTTGCAGAATGCTATTTTATAAGTTGCAAGACCCCTGTATGAGATGGTATTCTGTAATCCTGTAATGAAATTACTGTAGAATTTGAGGTTAATTCTGTGCCCTACCCATGATAACTTTCTCTCCAGTGAATCCATAAACCACAAACTGGTGTTCTCAGTTTGGTAGGTCCTGGGAAGAGAATAGAAGACATTTGGGTCTAGTGCTAGAGAAAGCAAGTTGCGTGTAGAGTGGATTGGAACAAAAAAGCAAACCTGAATTCTATCGCTGCTCCTTACCAGCTTGTGACTCCTGAACAAGTCCCTTCGCTTCTCTGAGCTTTACTGGACTCATTTGTGAAATGGACACAGAAATATTTGCCTCACAGTTGTGAGGATTTACTAAGATATTTGTGGAACTGCCTGGTATATGACATTTAATAAGTTATATTCACAGATTAACAGAGACAGTGAATTATTTAGAAGAGTAGATTTAAAAAATTTTAAAAGGAAGGTAACCTTTGGAGATACTTAGTTCAGTTCTCAAACCTGGCTGCACATTAAAATTCCCTGAGTAGCTTCTTAACAATACTGATGCCTGAACTCCACCCTTGAATAAATACATCAGAATTACTAGGTTTGGGTAAGAAGTAGTTTACCTTTTTTTTTTTCACCCATGATTTAAAATATGGGGTGAGAACCATTGATTTAATTCAATCTCCTTTCCTTATTTTCTTCATTTTGTGGTAGAATAAAGTGCAGAGAGAGGTCAAGTGCCAGCCAAATTCTTATCATTCAGGCTGGAAACGATGTATGTGTAGTGGAGGGAAGTGAAGAGCATACATGTTAAAGTAGCAGTTCCATTTATTTCAGACCTGCACTCTCCGTCACATTCTGCATGGATCATTGTGTTATTTAACCACGTCACCATTCACAGCTACCTCTAGTCTTAAGCTCGGTGGCTAGAGATGGTGGTTCAAGCCTTCCTACATCATATTTGATGAACAAGCTTTTTGTCTTCATTGTCACCTCCAGTCCCGCCCAGGTTGTTAGTTTTCTTCCTTCTTTGCAATCCTGAACTCTGTCGTTCACATCCTGTGAACTCACTAGCACTGTGAGTTATATATTTTCATCTAGAAAACAAGTATTTAACAATCACACAGCTGTGACTTTTTTCAGGGGTGCTAGGCAGGGACAGAAGTAGAAAAAGTAAATGGTGACATTTACGAGTTGAGAATTGACCAGTTATAAGCAGCAGGTCAAGTGAGTTTAACTTATTTCGCTTAATGTAATACTCTCCAGGTCCCTCCATGCTGTCTCAAAGGGTGAGAGATCCTTCTTTTTTACTGTTGCATAGTATTCCATGGTATAAATGTACCACAGCTTTTTTAAAAATAAATTATATTTATATATATATATATATATATATATATATATA
>NW_005871451.1:679605-710053 GCF_000147115.1 Myotis lucifugus | reverse complement strand
AGGGAGAGAGATAAAGAGTTAGAAACATCGATGAGAGAGAAACATCGATCAGCTGCCTCCTACACACTCCCAACTGGGTATGTGCCCGCAACCAAGGTACATGCCCTTGACCGGAATCGAACCTGGGACCCTTGAGTCCGCAGGTTGCCGCTCTATCCATTGACCCAAACCAGTTAGGGCTGTACCACAGCTTTTTTATCCACTCATCTACTGATGGGCACTTGGGCTGTTTTCCAGATCTTAGCTATTATAAATTGCACTGCTATGAACATAGGGATGCATACATTATTTCTAATTGGTGTTTCAGGGTTCTTAGGATATATTCCTAGAAGTGGAATCACTGGGTCAAATCCAGTTCCATATTTAAGTTTTTGAGGATACTCCAAACTGTTTTCCATAATGGCTGCACCAGTCTGCATCCCACCAGCAGTGTATTAGGGTTCCCTTTTCTCCACATCCTCGCCAGCACTTGTCATTTGTTGATTCGTTGATGGCAGCTATTCTGACAGGTGTGAGGTGATAACTCATTGTCGTTTTAATTTGCATCTCTCTGATGATCAGTGACTTTGAGCATTTTTCCATATGTCTCTTGGCCTTCTGTATGTCCCCTTTGGAGAATTGTCTATTTAGGTCCTTTTCATTTTTTAATTGAATTGTTTGTCTTTTGTTAGGTTGTATGAGTTCCTTATATATTTTGCATATTAACCCTTTATCAGATATATCGTTGCCAAATATGTTCTCCCATACAGTGGGCTTCCTTTTCATTTTGCTGATGGTTTCTTTTGATGTGCAGAATCTTTTTATTTTAATATAGTCCCATTTATTTACTTTCTCCTCAGTTTCCATTGCCCTAGGATATATATTCACAAAAATATTGCTATGAAAGATGTCTGAGATTTTGCTGCCTATGGTTTCTTCTATGATTTTTATGGCTTCACATCTTACATTTAAGTCTTACCCATTTTGAGTTTATTCTTGTGTATGGTGTAAGTTGGTAGTCTAGTTTCATTGTTTTTGCATTTTATCTGTCCAATTTTCCCAACACCATTTGTTGAAGAGACTGTCTTTACTCCATTGTATGATCTTGCCTTCTTTGTCAAATATTAATTGAGCGTAATGCCTTGGGTTGATTTCTGGGGTCTCCTGTTCCATTGATCTATATACCTGCAAATGTTTTTCCTTTAGTGTTTTCCCCCCACAGTGTTGAAGTTTTAAAATTTATGTGGTAAAATGTTTTCTTTTATGATATTTGGCTTTTTCACATATTTATCCATTCCTTTCTATGGCTAGAAATTTGGGTTCTGTTTTTCACTTTTAGAGTTAATGCCAAAGGGGAAACTTTTTATATGTAGTATCTCCCTTTCCTTCCACCCCCACAATAGTTTATTTCTCAGCATAAATTTCTGTGGTTAAAAATTGAAAGGTCAAAGGGTACTGCTTTCTGAAATATTATATATTACCATTACTTTTTGATTTTTCCATGTGTTTCACTGCTTATTGTGACCTTTTGGCACAATAAGGTTATTTAAGTCTCTGAGACTGGTGAAACATGTGAAAGCATGTTAAAAGTGTTTTGTACTGCTCTGTTGTCTCCCCTTCTTTCTCATCTTACTTCTCTCCTTTCTAAACGAGGTGTTTCCCAAAGTTTAGTTCTTGTCCCTCTTCTCTCTTCCATAGCATCAACCAGCTATGTGAGTGACTACTAAATCTCTTTCTGTCCTGGAGCTCCCTGCTCATTTTGGTATTTCTACTTGACTGCCAGATGTTTGTCTTGTGGATGGATACCCTGAAAGTACTTCAAGGTAAATATGTCCCAAACTGATTTCTTTTCCCTCTTGGAACAAAACTAGCACCTGACCAATGGCTTATGCTTAAATCTTTGAAGACATTTTACTCACTTTTCATCCACATATTCAGTTGGTTCCTAAATCATAAATGCTATACCTCAGTAATCTCTTACATCCCCCCCCCACCCCTTTTTTAAAAATAGATTACCAGGCATGTGCCCTTGACCAGAATCAAACCTGGGCCCTTCAGTCCACAGGCTGATGCTCTCTATCCACTGAGCCAAATCGGCTAGGGCTACATCTTCCCCTTTTTATTTCTGCTGTCAATTATTGGGGCTCAGGCTTTCATTACCTTTCACTTACAGACTGTTGTAATACCTTTTCCCCTTCAATTTTGCTTCTTTAATAGTCACTCCAGTCTGTCCTGTGTACCGCTTCTGTGTACATATTTAATATTTTCCTATTTAAAAACCTTTGTTTTTCTATTGTTTTCAGTCTGATGCTTACTTTCCTTTGCAGTTTGGCTTTTCTCCATCTTACCAGATTTCTATTCTACCGCTGTTATTTTCATCTGGTCCTGGGCTCAACTGTGTCCTCTCTGGGGAATATATTTACATATCA
Organism: Myotis lucifugus; assembly: GCF_000147115.1. NCBI lineage: Eukaryota > Metazoa > Chordata > Mammalia > Chiroptera > Vespertilionidae > Myotis > Myotis lucifugus. The sequence continues at coordinate 707,645 of NW_005871451.1, read as the reverse complement.
TCATCCCCAACCAACTACTTTTGCTTTAAGGCCCAGCTTGAATTTCTAGTCATTTAACAGTTCTTCCTAAATTCTCTCCCAATCAAAATTACCTCCCAACTAAACCTTTTGGCCCCAGGCTTCATCACTTTTTATTTTTTTTAAATTAAAATTATGTTTTTGGTTTGTTTCTCCTCTACTCCTTTAGACTTTGAGTTCACACATTTGAGTTAATTATATTCCTCTGTCTATAGCACACTACACGGATACCAAAGCCCCTTATTTTGTTTTTTTCCTTCCTTATCAATCAATTACTTCCATAATCCCCTTTGTTACAGAAACACACGCGAATGTATAAAATATGAATTATATATACTTGTTTATATAAACTTGGGGATATAGCTGTCTTTCTCCATCACAAAGATTGTTAATTTTGAGTGCTTCTATCTTTTAATACTGCTTTGTTAAGAGTAAGTGGCCAATAAATGTTTTCTATTTGAAACTCAGAATATTATTACCAGTTTTACTAGCTTCCATATTGCATAGACTAAACACCTGGGGATTTAATTTCAGCTTTATTTTTTCACAGTTAGGGCAATTCTGAATCTAACCTATTCTCCTGTTGCAAACTTCAGACTCTCATCAACTTTCCTCTTTACTTTTGCAATAATTTTTTCAATTGGGTTCTGCTCTCAGACTTTCTCTTCTCAGTTTATCTTTCATTAGAAAAATCCAGATCAAATCAGGCCACTCCTTCCAAAAGCTTCAGAAAGAACTCTCAGGAACCAACCAGATCTCTTGTCTTACTTGTTCTCCCCAGTTTTTCTACTAATAATTCCTCTCAGCCTCCACTACAGCTGTATATGGGACTTTTTTCTTAAAAAACAACACTTTTTTACTTGCAGAGCTTTTATGCCTTTACTTACCATTTTGAAGTTCCAGTTATTGTTCACAACCTTTATCAAGTATTCAAATGCTACATTTTCCAAGCCATGCCTTTATTCTTTCCTTTTTAGCTTGCTTACCACTTTGTTAATATGCTTATTATTGTACTTACCTTGTTGTGCTTTATATTAAAAACCTTGTGGTATATGTCTTAACTCCCAGTGCCTGGTTCATTCTTTTTCTCTTTCTAGCATAAAACCTTAAAAATGTAGTGAGCAGATTGTAACTGCTTTGAAAAAATACTAAAGAAAATTTGTTAGGGATGTGATGGGATAACCAGTGCCATAGCAGTATTTTAGTTGAGCTTTGCCAGCTTTATTTTTCAAATATTATACAATGGTTTCTAATAGCTGTCAGCACTGTACAGCTGCCCCTGTATAAATACTTTTTGAAACGATGCAGTTTTTTATCTGAATTTTGTTGATGATGAAAATATGCACACACTTTTTATTTGCTAGCTAAACAGCTGTGCTTTTTGGCGAGAGAAGAAGAAATCATTTCTATATATTATCATGAGATTGAGACTTTCTTAAAACGAGATCTGTTGGAATTCATAATTAGATACTATACAATAGTTAAATGGGCCAGAACATTTGCTCAAAAATTTAAAATCTGTGGGTCTAGTGAAGCAATTGATGTTTGGGGGATGGTTCCTGTTTTCTGTGAAGATTAGTATAGATGTCAAAAATAAAGTCTGATTTCTGTCCATCTCCAGTCAGAGAAGCTGCTGCCACTTTAACAGCTGGCATCTTCAGCTCAGTGCGCCTGTTGGCATGTACACACAAACATTTCTGTAGGTGCTGTTGGGAATACACAGTTGTAGGAAATAATCTTGTTTTTAGGAACCTTCAAATCTGTTGGGAACAAACAGGTACACAAGTCTTTATAAAACACTAGAGGCCCGGTGCATGAAATTTGTGCACGGGAGGATCCCCCTCAGCCCAGCCTGCACCCTCTCCAATCCCGGGCCAACCAGCAGTCGGACATCCCTCTCACAATCCGGGACCACTGGCTCCTAACTGTACCCCCTGCCAGCCTGATCACCACTAACTGCTTCTGCCTGCAGGCCTGATCGCCCCTAACTGCCCCTGCTGCAGGCCTGGTTGTCCCCCAATGCCCCCCCCCCCCCCCCCCCCCCCCCCAGCCGGCCTGTAACAGAGAACATACAGAAAGAGGTAAAACTGGAATGAGAGACTGGGAAAGGCTGGGCCTTAACTGTGAAGGGCATTGAATACCAGGTTAAAGATTTTGGATTTAGTTTGATTGGCCAGGGAACCTTTGGTTTTTGAATAGTTACCTGATCATAGTTGTAGTTAAAAAAGTATTAATTTTACCTTGTGTGATATGGTTTCAATGCTAAAGACTAGAGAAAGGACTTGTTTAAAACTTGAGGTCCATATTCTTAACCTCTCTCCTACCTTTCTAAAGAAAGACCATTTGTAACTCCTAATGTGGCTCTTCTGGTTTTCCAAATTAATTTTCTAAACTCCTCAACTATGACTTAGTTGTTCTTATATATCATGGTGAGTTTCTCTATCAAGCCAAACCTATTTGCAACTGCCTGTACTGACACCCTAAATTAGTCATAGCTTTACTTTTCACTTCCGTATTTGAAGAATCATTTTGAGCTATTTTATACGTATTACCGTATGCTTTAAATTTTTTCTCTTATCAGTGGCTTTCCCCAAGTACATGATAAAGTCCACATGAATGAACTATTCCTAGAATATTTATTTCTGAAAGTAGAAAAATATAATGGAAAGAAAATGCATTCTTACAAAAACTAGTTGTGAAACCATGGATAAAATAGCCCATGACTCAGTTTAATTTTTTGTGACATGGATCATTTAACAAAATTGAAATTATTGCCCAGCTGGTGTGCCTCAGTGGTTGAGTGTCGACCCATGAACCAAAAGGTCACTGGTTCTATTCCCAGTCAGGCCACATGCCTGGGTTGCGGCCTTGATCCCCAGTAGGGGGCATGTAGGAGGCACCCGATTGATGTTTCTGATAGATGTTTCTATCTCTTTTCCTTCCTCTCTCTAAAATGAATAAAAGTATTTTTAAAAAGAACTGTCTTGTTCTTTGCATATGTTAGGCACTCAGAATAATTGTTCATTTTGACTTAGATGCATTAGGAGAGGGTGTAGTTTGCTCTAATACTTACTTACACATTTACTCAGGGAGGATGTACCTCGGATAATTTGTTTGTTTTTACCTCTTCTTTCCTGTTTGTTTCTTCCTTTCCCTATACATTTTCTGTAAAGTCCCAAGTTAGCAGTAACACAGATTTTAAAATCCTGATTCTTATTAAGATAGTCAAAACTTTGATTAAAAATTAATTTGTAGTCAAGTAAGGCTTGCTGCTTGCTGTTGCTGTACTGCAGCCACAGCCTTCTCCTCCTCCTCCCCGACCTCCTCTTCTCTTCCTTCATCTGTCATTTATGTGAAATCTCTTATTCAGTGCCTGAGCTAAGATTAGAATCCAGGTCTTCTGGTTCATAGGTCATTGGGTTTTTTTTCATTACAACCAACAGTTGAATACTGAAGCTCACTGATATCAGATATCATGGGTACATGTAAGAAGATAATTAGATGATTTTTTGTTTTAACTCACTTTCAAGGATGAGGTAAGTAATACAGTATTGATTTTCAGTAAGAAGAACTGGGCCATAGTATTTTGTGACAGTTGGGATCTCTTCTCAATTGTAAATAGTATTCTTTTTTTTTTTTAAAGAGTTTTTAATTTGTCTAGTATTACATTTTTATCAAGTGGTAGACACTCCACTGAAGAACACTACTTTAGAAACAAGATGTTACCAGAAGTTCTTGTCTACATTTGTAAAGGAGATAACTTTAAACTTTGAATTAAGTTTTAAAAATTGGCATATAAAGCTGGCTTTATGAAAATGAAGAGATTTGGCGGGGGGGTGACATGCTTTTGCTATGGTTCTTACATTTTTAACTCTGAATTGAGACTTCAGACACTATTTGCTGGAAAAGAAAACAAAGGAAGTCAATTGGGAAACTGTTGAAATTTAGCGTTCTGTGAAGTGGCTAGATGTGGGGACCCCCCCCACACACACAAAATGTCAAGTTTTCTTATCTATAGTAGTAATTACTGTATTGCCCAAAGTATTGCATCATCTTTGAAGAAGATGCAAAAGCTGTCTGGACATATCCTTATTAGTCTTTTTGCTTGTTTGGTTTAAGCTTTCATTTAATGTATTTGAAATTTTAGATTTCTTCATTTTTCATTTTCCATCTGAAATCAATAAAAATATATTTTAAAAAATAAAAATAAGAAAGAAATATCTTCTTACCCTTTGAGACAGCATGGAGGGACCTGGAGAGTATTGTGCTAAGGAAGTAAGGCAGAGAAAGACAAATATCACATGTTCTCATTTATAAGTGAAATCTAAAGAATAAAATAAATTGATGAAGAAAATAGGGTCATAGGTATGGATGCATGGGACAGAATAACAGACCTCAGTGGAATGGGAAGGTGGGCAGAGGGGACGGGAAGAGATTAACCAAAGAACATACAGTGTATGCATATACTAGTATGTATTGCACATGGACACAGACAATAACATGGGGAAGTCCTGGGGTTGGGTGGGGGTTGAGTTGGGGGGAGGGCAAAAAGGGAGAAAATGGTAGACATCTGTAATCCTGTCAACAACAACAAAAAAGATTAAGTGGAAAACCACAATACGTACAAAAACATTCATTGTTCATATAGAAAATTTAGAAAATGATACAATTATAAAATAGAAAATAAAATAAAATAAAAATTATCCATAGTCCCATTAAAAAAATACTGTCTCAAAGACAAAATGGATGGATACAGTCATTGTGCCGATTGGTAAATTGGTGTTACCTTTCAGAATGGAAATTTTGTAAAAGTTAGCAAAAACCTTAAACATTTATGCCTTTTGACCCAGTAATTTTACTTCTTGGAATCAATCCTAAAGATGTTATCTCTGCCAATGGGTGGGGAAACTTTCTTCCTAGTTCTTCCTATGTTTACTAGTATTCCTTCCTCAGAAACGCAGACAGCTCCTGTTGGGCCACATTTTGTAGTTTTCTGCTGCTGCTTTCTTGTCCCTCAGTGAGTAAGATACGTAAAGAACTTAAATCCTTGGGTAGGCCTGATAATTCTAACACTCACAAAAGTCGTTAAGAGTTCTTATTGCTTAGGGCACCTCAGTGTTGTGGTAAATTTAGATTTCGGAAGACTATTTTCAGGGGTCATTTCTATAGTTTGTTACTAGAGAAGTTTCTCTGACTTATAGAGCACCTAAGCCAGCAGTCGGACATCCCTCTCACAGTCTGGGACCCCTTGCTCCTTACCACCCACCTGCTTGCTGCTCCTTAATGGCTCGGCTCACTGCTCTGTGGGCCTGGCTTCTGGCTGATCAGCACTCCCCCTGTGGAAGTGCACTGACTGACCATCAGGAGCAGCTCCTGCGTTGAGTGTCTGCCCCCTGGTGGCCAGTGCACATCATAGCAACCGGTCATTCCATCATTCGGTCTATTTGCATATTAGGCTTTTATTATATAGAATAGGATGGTTTTCTAATTTTATTTTCTATATGGGTGGTTACATATTTACAAATGTCTATGATTATGCATTTACGCCATATTTCATTGAGTCTAAAGATGAACATTGTTGTACTATAGTTTATGTCTGAAATTGGGATGTCATACAATCAAGGGTATGCCATGATTAAATTGGCAGCATTTTTCTGCCTTGGTGCCACATAAAATGAGGGTGTGTATTAAAATCTATAGCATCTTAGATTTGATGTATATTTGAAATAAAAATGAGATCATGATGTTCAGTTATTTCCCCACCTAAATATCTCGAGCATTTCCCCATATCACTATATTTAGATCTCATTCTTAACATATTTAGCATATTATTATGGGTGTATCATAAATTGTTCAACTAATTCCTCTTGATGGACATTCAGAGCTTTTCCAGTTTTTGATAAAACAGTACTGTGTTGAATATCCTTGTCTATCTATATCTTTATACACTTGAGTGAAATTTCTTTTTATTAAATTCCTAGATCAGTGGGTACACATACGTATTTTTTTAGTGTATGAGGATACCTGTTTCCCTATACCCTTAGTAGTTTTGTGTTTTTGGAAAATTTTTAAATTTTTGTTAATCCAGTAAGTGCAACAATATCCTGTTTTAATATAATTTCTTTAATTATGAATGAGATTGAACTTCTTTTTGTTTATTAGCTGTTTTTATTGCCTCTTCTGTGATGCACTTGTGAATAGGATAGTAGACCTTTAATTGGCTGGCAGATTTGTCTTAATTAGAAAGAGGGAGGCATCAGTTTGGAGTCATGCATTATCATATTAATTCTTAGGAATAACTTTCAGGGCACAACCCATCCTTGATGGGGGTGGGGGTGTAGGGGGTGGGGGGGAGCAGGCAAGAAGACTTATAAGGACCCAAGATTGGGGGTGAGACAGAATTCAGGAATAATCAGAATTACTTCCTTTATAATGGAGACCAGGAAGGGTTACAGCATCATCAGTGTGTAGCTGAATACTGGAACTTAGACTATACTGTTAGTCTTTACACTTTAAATCCTCTTCTCTCTCTCTCTCTCTCTCTCTCACTCTTTAATAAATTTTTATTGATTTCAGAGAGGAAGGGAGAGGGAGAGAGATAGAAACATCAATGATGAGAGAGAATCACTGATCGGCTGCTTCCTGCACACCCCCCACTGGGGATCGAGCCTGCAACCCAGGCATGTGCCCTTGATGAGAATTGAACCCAGGACCCTTCAGTTCACAGGCCAACACTCTCTCCACTGAGCCTAACCATCCAGGGCCTCCTTTTCTCTTTAATATGAGTTGATTGTAGTACAGTGTATTAGATTAGTAGTTGTGAAATGGGGCACAACTCTGGGACTTGAGTGAAGTCAACAGGGGATCTAGAGATTAAATCTGTGATTGCTTAAGTTTAGATTAATACAGGTTTTTTTACATATTTCAAAAATGTTCTTGTTAACATTTTTGAGCATCTTTGCTATGCCAGAGTCTGTCAGTTTCAAAGATAGGTATCAGGTGGTTTCTGCCTTTTAGGTTCCACTATATCCTGTGCAGGAGACAGCTAGAAGGTACTAGAACATGAAGAGCACTGAGGAAAGTGCTTAGTCTAACAGAGTTTAAGGAACGGGTCCTAGATTAGATATGATAAGATCAACTGAGTATTGAAGGATAACTAAGAGTTAGCTGGTGGGTAGTAAGTAGTAAAAGATAAAGCAATATGAGAAAAGAAATGGATGGATGAAATGGACTTATGAGTAAGGTATTCTTAGAACATAAAGTCTGAGGTGAAACTGACTGTGATCAGTTTGGAGAGATAAGCAAGAACCAGATAATGGAGGGACTTAATTGTCATGCTAAAGATTCTACATTTAAAGGTCAAGGGGAATAATTTTGAGAATAACTTAGTCAAATTTGCATTTGAGAGATACTTGCCTGAAAATTGATTTAGGGGCAAGACCAAAGGCAAGGAGACTTGCTGGGAAATAGTTCTGGTAATCCATGTGAAAGAATTAAGGCAAAAGGACACATATGTAATACCCTTTGTAATACTTTAAGCAATAAAAAAAAAAAAGAATTAAGGCAGTGGTTCTCAACCTTCCTAATGCCACGACCCTTTAATACAGTTCCTCATGTTGTGATAACCCCCAACCATAAAATTATTTTCGTTGCTACTTCATAACTGTAATTTTGCTACTGTTATGAATCGTAATATAAATATCTGATATGCAGGTTGTATTTTCATTGTTACAAATTGAACATAATTAAAGCATAGTGATTAATCACAAAAACAATATGTAATTAGCCCTAACCGGTTTGGCTCAGTGGATAGAGCGTTGGCCTGTGGACTGAAGGGTCCCAGGTTCGATTCTGGTCAAGGGCATGTACCTTGGTTGCAGGTACATGCCCTACTGGAGATGTGCAGGAGGCAGCTGATCGATGTTTCTCTCTCATCGATGTTTCTAACTCTCTATCCCTCTCCCTTCCTCTATGTAAAAAATCAATAAAATATATTTTTTTAAAAAACAATATGTAATTATATATGTGTTTTCCGATGGTCTTAGGTGACCCCTGTGAAAGGGTTGTTCGACACCCAGGTTGAGACCTGCTGAATTAAGGCTTTAGCTCAGTGGTCAAAGTTCAATAATAATTAAGGTTTTAGCTCAATGATAAATTCTTACTGGAAAAATCAGTCATTTCTCTTAGTTTATATAATATTTGGCCCCCTTGTTCAGAATCCCTCTGAGATTAAATTTCATGAAACTCTATTATTTTGCAGAGTTGACTTATAGTCATTGTCCTATTGTTGTTCCTTTAGGTCTGTAAGAAGTTAGTTTATACTTTTATAAATAACTGCCTAACTGGTATGATGCTATATGGAGATAGTTAATAAGTGTTTTTGACAATTCTAAAAATTATGAGATATTAGCCCTTTTGGTATGCTTAGTGGTTGTCTTAGAGGGAAATAATTTTGGAGCATTTTGCCTTTTGGGTGAAAATAATGATTTGTTAGGCTAAATTTAGGTTATATAATTTCTTACATGAATTTATAACTCCTTTATGCTAATTTCTTTTTCTTTCTTTTTTTTAAAGGCTATTAGCAAAAGATGGTGGATCGTTTGGCAAACAGTGAAGCAAATACTAGGCGTATAAATATAGTAGAAAACTGTTTTGGAGCAGCTGGTCAACCCTTAACTATACCTGGACGGGTTCTTATTGGAGAAGGAGTACTGACTAAGTTGTGCAGGAAAAAGCCCAAAGCCAGGCAGTTTTTCTTATTTAATGATATTCTTGTATATGGCAATATTGTCATCCAGAAGAAAAAATACAACAAACAACATATTATTCCCCTGGAAAATGTCACTATTGATTCCATCAAAGATGAGGGAGACTTGAGGAATGGATGGCTTATCAAGACACCAACTAAATCATTTGCAGTTTATGCTGCCACTGCCACTGAGAAATCGGAATGGATGAATCATATAAATAAATGTGTTACTGACTTACTCTCCAAAAGTGGGAAGACACCCAGTAATGAACATGCTGCTGTCTGGGTTCCTGACTCTGAGGCAACTGTATGTATGCGTTGTCAGAAAGCAAAATTTACACCTGTTAATCGTCGTCACCATTGCCGAAAATGCGGTTTTGTTGTCTGTGGACCCTGCTCTGAAAAGAGATTTCTTCTTCCCAGCCAATCCTCTAAGCCTGTGCGGATATGTGACTTCTGCTATGACCTGCTTTCTACTGGGGACATGGCCTCATGCCAGCCTACTAGATCAGACTCGTACAGTCAGTCATTAAAGTCTCCTTTAAATGATGTATCTGATGATGATGATGACGATGATAGCAGTGACTAAAGACATTATTTGAAATATTTAATTGGGTATGACTATCTGAGAAATCAGCTTTGGGGAGAATGTAAAATTCTGAGCTCACTCTCAGTTTTGCTCCAGCCATGCATTTGCCTGAGAAACTTTTAACCCATGTGCCTCAATATATTCTATAGAAAATAGGTCCTGTTTTTGATTACTCCAACCCCACCACTGCCACACTCCCCTCACAGCCCCCAACTCCCCACTCTCCTACAAGGATAGCCTATTGCAAATATAGCAGATAAAGTTTTGGCTTCTTCTTGTTTAATTTTAGATTATTTTCTTGGAAGATCGGGAAAAGGTGTTTATATAACAGATCATGTACTACATTGTTTATTCTATGTTCTGTTATGTGGAAAAACTAAAAGCAAAGAATGATGGAAAAAGGAGTATAATGTGGTTAGTTAATAATATAAGCTTTTTTTCTAACCATTCTATCTAATGGTTAAGACACCAGTCACAAAAATACATGATTTAGAAATACTTTGGCTTTTTTATATACCAAGTGGTGCCTTATCATAATAGCACTGTTACATGAAATAAACCCCTACTTTCTCACTTTTTATTTAGTTTTAAAAATACACTGGTGCTCTTTGAATCGATAAAATGAGTGTTTATGAGTGGGTATAATTAGAAAATACTTGTCACCTGACAGCTACAAATAACTAAATTTAGAGGTTCTTCATTCTATATGCATAAATATTTTTCCATAAAATAGTTATGATTATGTTTTTGTTTTATAGGTACCAAATTATAATTGTCAAAAATTTTAAGTTAATAGGAGGTCATTTTTTTGGAATTTGGTTTGAAATTTATCCAATATAGAACTGTCATATTGCATTACTTTCTGTTTTTAGTAAGACATTTGTAGGTATAAATACATTTGCTTTAACATTATTTCTAGAATGAAAAATCTTATAAATCCTTGTGATGAATTAAAATCCTATGATAGCACAGATCTACTTAGGCTAAGATTTGGAAGAAATAATATGTAAGAATGGTCAAGACAGACCAGGATTGAGTAGACTTCTATGGAAGTATTGTCTATTTCAGTGTGAAACTCTTGAATTTACAAATATAGTGTTATATTTTATAAAGTTTTGTAAAGTCCCAAACAATATTTCTATTTTTGTAAGACAATTGTATGTTTAATCTGTTCCTGAAATAATTTTGTCATGTATGGAACTAGAGTAGCAATTGATTTTCTAAATTGTGAACTTTGCTGAGTCAGTCTAGATTGCTTTTGAGAAGTGGTAATTTTTCACTCTGCTTTGAGGCAGCCATTATGTTGAAAGTATATTTATCATACAAAACTTGATGCATTTTGCAATACTCTCTCCATTTGTTTGCTGCAAATAACTAGTCTTTCAAATATGAAAAATCAGTCTAAAGATAGTTTTAAATCCTAAATACTTTTGTTTTTAAACCTTTAAATCTGGATTTATTGCATATGTTATGAGAGATTTGACTCAGTAACTTGTGTGGAGGATTCTTTGGTTTGGTTAAGGCACTCATTTTACTGTTAAATTGTGAAAGCATTGAGATATGTAGATCTCCCTATAGGAAATGTGAAAGAAAGGCACAATAATTTTGTTTGTTTTAATATCAGATGGACTTTTGTTTCCAAGCAATATATCATATAATCAACATATCTAAAAAGGAACATGAAACCTGAGAAGTGCTAATGGAGACTTACTGGTACCTAGGAGCCTAGCAGAGTCAGGAACCAAGGGAAAGTGTTCTGTGATTACATTTGCATTGTCAGCCTCTTGACTTTTCTTTACAATAAAAAATGACTTCTTTACAATAAAAAATACCTTGCAACTTACCTTCTGTTCTGTGCATATTGTGACTTGAAGATTCCCCCCCCCCCCCCATGATGTAATGGAAATATCCATTTTTTGCTTCATTCCAAATCTGTGAGTGCCTTCTTTGTGCCAGGCATTGTTCTAGGCCCTTGGAGTAGAGCAGTGAACAAAAATTCCCTCCTTTTCATGCAGTTTACATGCAAATAGAATACATGTGTTTTCTTCCAGACTTTTTCCTCTATAATTAAAGCTTTTATAAATCTTAAGTTATATATAAACTTGACATGATTTTGATGCCAATTTTTCATGCCGTTTCTCCTGAATGAAATTTACCTGGACTGTGCAGGACACCCAGTACTTGGTCTAAATTGTTAACCACTGGTATAAAGGAAGCAAGATTCTATAGATGTCAAGGAGACATAGGACCTTAATTTGGATGAAGAATTCATGAATGAAATTTGTTTTTGTGATATAAAAAATAAGTGACCACTGTAATTTATAACTCTACATTTGTGTTTGAGCCAATATGGTAAATCGTGGTATATTTCAGAAAAATAAAAATAGGTAAATAGAAACCTTGATATTCACATGTACAAAGGACATATTGCTAATTAAATGAAAATAATTACATAGAATAATGTGTCATTGAGAAATAGAAAAAGCAGAGCAAACTGGCAGAGTAAGAACAGTGAATTTAAAAGATTATATTGTTTTGAATACCTGGGTTTTTTTAAAACCAGTTTACTTTTAAATTGATATAATAAAGCATATTTTGGGGCATAATGACTTCTAATTTCATAGATTTCTAGCTCTTTTTTTTCTTATTTTTATAAATATATTTTTATTGATTTCAGAGAGGAAGGGAGAGGGATAGAAACATCAATGATGAGAGAGAATCATTGATTGGCTGCCTCCTGCTCACCCCACACTGGGGATCAAACCCGCAAACCAGGGCATGTGCCCTGACGGAATCACACCATGACCTGATTTACAGGTCGACGCTCAACAACTGAGCCACACCAGCCAGGCTAGACTTTTATCTCTAAAAAGCATTTTAAAGGGATGTTTTATCTAAATCTTCAGTAATAGAAGCTGAAACCTGTACTAATAAATGCAAAAAAAAAATCCTCTTTTCATGAATAAACGGATAAAAAGCATGCTTGATGTATGATGATAAGCAAATGACTAGAGGCCCAATGCATGAATTCGTGCATGGGTGGGGACCCTCGGCCTGGCCAGTGATTGGGGCCGATTGGGGCTGGCCAGCAGGAGGGACCACGGTAGGTTGACTGTGGGAGTGCACTGACCACGGGGGGGGGGGGGCAGCTCCTGCATTGAGTGTCTGCCCCCTGGTGGTCAGTGCGCATCATAGTGACCGGTCATTCAGTTGACTGGTCATAATGGTTGCTTAGGCTTTTATATATATAGATAATAGGGAATCTTCAATGCTAATGTCATTAAACTTAGTGGTATTTTGACATTTTACATCTAGTAGTTGAAAAATAGCTTCTGTGATTTAGAATATTTAGTACCAGCTTTTAAGGCAGAGGTTCTCAACCTGTGGGTCGCGACCCCTTTGGCAGTCAAACGACCCTTTCACAGGGGTCGCCTAAGACCATCCTGCATATCAGATATTTACATTATGATTCATAACAGTAGCAACATTACAGTTACGAAGTAGCAACGAAAATTTATGGTTGGGTCACAACATGAGGAACTGTATTTAAAGGGCCAGAAGGTTGAGAACCACTGTTTTAAGGTCTTAAAAGCAGAAAGAATGACAAAACGTTAAAAGTAGCTTGTGCTTAGACAGTTGCTAAAATGCCAAATTATCTTAATCCCAACCAAAGCAAGTTACAGAGTCTAGGCTGAATGTTATAAGTGAATATAATTCTTTATTTTTAATGGGAGCCTCCCTTTTATGTAATGTCTGACTATTAGCTCATGGTGGATATGTGTGAATAATTCAGTTAGATTTTCATTTACATTAAAAGCTGTTCTGTGTGTTTTAGGGGCAAGATTTACCTGGACTGTTACAACTGGCCTTCTCTCTGGGATAGGCCCTCATTTGGTTTGGGCCTAGTTGACGTCACTGACTAGGGTGGAAACTAAAATGCCTTTAAATCATAATTGGTAATTTATTTCATCCTTAGGCATGCTACTCTGTTCATAACAACACCACCAATTATTTCATTAAAAACAACAATAATTGCAACTAACATTTGATGTTACTCTGCATGACGGGCCCTGATCTAAGTACATTTACTGTCAACGAATTCTCACGTTAATCGCGTGCGGTATAAATAGTATTATCCGTAACTTACCGGGATAAGGAGGTAGGTCACCCCTGTAGTAAGTGGCAGGCCCCGGCTGGTGAACCCAGGCAATCTGCTTCAGAATTCGTGCTCCATGTTTAACCTAAGGAGGCCATACCAAGTTTGGGGTAGTCTTGTGTGTTTGAGGGAATTAACTGAAGATTTTTGCAAATGGGCCAAACCAGCAAATCCCCACTCTTAACGGTAAGCCTGCGCTCATGTGTCCTCACCTGCCCTCACCTGCCTTCCTCATTTTGTTGTTGATTTTCCGGGACTTATAACACTTTATTTATGCATGTGTGCATCCTCCAGGTTTGTCATAATGGGTCTGTTCCCTACGAAATGTGACTTCCTGAAGGGAAGGATCCCCTATTGTCATTTTAGAACTTTGATATTTACTCTTATTCATTTATCCAGTTAGTGGCAGGAATTTAGATGCTCTCCCATAATCTTCAATATTCCCGCCAAATCAACATACAATCCAAGTAGAAATACTGTGCTTGCTATACTAACCTACTGTAAGACACATCCCTTCTGTCCCTAGCCTCCCACGTATCAACTCCTTTCATATGCTGCCCTGTGTCCTGTAACTGTTTCAACTACACGGTCTAATGCCTGGCTCCTTCATTCTCCCGAGTGAACAAACAGTATCTTATTAAGTCCTTTCCATCAGGCAGTGTTTTAGGCCTTCTGAATTATGGCCATTATGGCAGCATCTGGAGTTCCCGCCCTTATGAAGCTCATGCTTTAGTGTGTCGTAACACAAGGCCAGACAGTATGAAAGTGCTGAGATGAAAATGAGGTAAAGGTGGGGAGGATTGAAAATGGTGAAGGAAGCTCAGTTTCCATCCCTACTATGTACACAGCACATAGTGGGTGCTTCATAATTGCTGGAATGAATGAAAATTAAGCTCAAGATAGAAATTTAGTCTATTGTCTTAAACTAGAATGAGCTGTTAGGTTATCATTCCGTTCTGAAGGGTGAACATTTGTTTAAGTGACTGTCCTTAAAGTTAGCCTCTGGTCCGAGATGAAGGTAGGCCCTGCTGAGAGATACTTGACTCGGATTCAAGAACTGGCTCACTTACTGAATTGAAACAGAACAACAATTTTCAGGGTCAAGTGTGCATGCATCTTTTAATTAATGAATTTGTTAATATATCCCATCGAGAGAGGACCACTGAAGAAAGATTTATCTCGCTTTGGGATGACAGTGAGAAAAAGGGAATAAATTAAGCATGCCAGCAACGGAGATGATTGGGACGCTAACAAAATGTAGCTCAGCCAGGGCTTATTCTCATTGAAAGTCATTCTGTGTCCTAGTCTGTCACCAGATGAGTGGCTTTGAAGTCTGCTACCCAGTGGCCCTGTTTGGCTTTGAAGGACAGCCACTAATTAGGACGCTGTGCATTGAAAGAATGCAGCTCTTTTCAAGTCTTTGTGAGTCCTTCCTAGAACAATGAACTCTGAAAGATTGGGATTTGCTTCCTGACTCTGGGAGGGGGAGAAAACAGCTCCAATGTGACCGCCTCTGAAAAGCTCTCCCAGCATCCTCTTCACCCCTGCCTTCTCCACACCCGCTAGTCTCTGCTCCTGCTGTCCTTGAGTTGCTTCATCCGTGCCTGTTTCTTAGGCTAGTTGGGACCCGGCAGGTGAAGGGGGCTACCTTGTTTAACCTTTTATGCTCAGCGCCTCACACAGTGCCTGGCGTGTGCATTGAATGTGATAAAAGTATTTGAGTATCGCCTCTTCGGAGAAAGATACATGTTTTCTGAGTCTGCATAGGCGCACTATTTTCTTTAGGCGAGTGTTGAAAGCATCCAAGGCGCACTGCTGCTTGTTGATTTAATCCATCAGTGCAGTGTGCCACGGAACACCAGGCCGCCTGCTCCTACTTAACGGGAGGGTGGCTTGCCCTTCCTTGTTCCAAGGGCCAGAAGGCCAAGCTCAGGCAGGGATTTCCCTTCGGAAAGGCCTCAGAAGTGTCTGTTGGAGCGAGTAAGGGGGCCGTGGATCACCTGGCTCAGAGCTCCTTTATGGAGACTTGGGTCCAAAGTCCACTTGTGGTGTCCAGGGTGGGAGAGGGCATGGCGAACAAAAACGTGAATAATCCTTGCATCTGGTTTGGCTAGAAAGTGTCAGTGTCCAAACCTGTAGAGAATTGTTACGACTTTATTTGAGCCAAACTGACGACAATTGCCAGGAAGCAAAATCTCAACAGATTGAGAAAATGCTCCAGAGAATGGCAGGGTGGCACCTTATTCTAGACAATGAACCTGTGCTAGTATAGTACATGGAGATAGGACAGGGGAGGAGAGGACAATGAGGGATTCTGTGGCCTCAGGTTCTGGAGGGAGATTGTGCCCTGGGGGGTCTAGATAAAAGGGGATTACTCTGACATTCCAAAGGTATGTTATCATAGCTGCCAAGACAATAGACAAACCCAGTTAAGGTGAAGATTGACCTTTGTCAAGAAGATTCTGGCCTAGGACATGTCTACCCCCATGACTCACTTTTAGAAGCAAGTTGTAATTTCAGACCATCCTATGTGGTTACTTTAGGTCTCCTGGTTTGCAAAGCCGCCATGCAGGCCTCTCCTGAGCTTGTCAGGTTTAGTATGTGGCTCCTTTTTTGTCCACAGAAGGAAGGGTACTTGCTCGAGAGCAGCTCGGAGGTGAGAGTTCTGTTTTTGTTATAACTTGGGAGTCAACTGAGCCTGTTTCAATGCTGCCAGGAAGGAGTCGGTGAGAGGGAGGGGTTGAGATGAAGAATAACGGATGCATCTTCAATCCACGCAGGCGGAACACACTTCCTTTGCACTTGGAGGGAGGAGGCAAGCTGCGGTGTAGATGTAGATGGGCTTGTCGGTGGCCTGGCCAGCTCCCTTCCGATGGCTTCTCTTTTCTTGTGAAGTTGAGGGCGTGCTGTTCTTTGGAAGGAGTGGAGGGTGGGGAGAAGTGTTGAGGAATGAAGAAAATGAGTTGGCTGTCATGGAGACTGGCAGACGATCTGGAAGGATTGCTGGACTGTCCTGGAGGTCCAGTTGCAGTTGGAGACCAGGAACTGTAGTGGCCCAACCACCAGGTTAAGGACGTTTCTGTAGGTTCCCTTTGAAGCCAGGGTTAGAAGCGGGGTTAGGGGAGTCAGGGGATGGGGCTGGAGCTATTCACATTTGGGGACTTTTGGCAGGTGAGTGCGACGGAAAAGCAATAAACTTGGCGGTGGCAGAGTTGAGGTTATTTGTAAAGCAGTGATTGATGCGATGGATCATGGAGTCTGGAGTTGCTAGGAGAGAAGAACAGAAGGGGACTGATAGAAGAAAACAGGAACTAAAACAAGGAAGGTCTGGTGGAAATTAAATACAGATGTGGTGACTGTAATTGGAATGAAAAGTGATAACTTGGGATCAAACAAGATTGGATTTAATTTTCCATGGGTAGAGCAATTCTGGGTGCTGACAAGGTCCAGGGGTGGCCAAGGGAGGGGTCGCTTAAGTGACATTGAGAAGATATTCTTTTGAGATCAAAGAACTAAGATCTTTCCCTCGCTGGTTTGGCTCAGTGGATACAACGTCAGCCTGCAGACTGAAGGGTCCCAGGTTCTATTCCGGCCAAGGGCACATACCCGGGTTGCGGGCTCAATCCCCAGTGTGGGGCATGCAGGAGGCAGCCAATCAATGATTCTCTCTCATCATTGATGTTTCTATCTCTCTCTCCCTTTCCCTTCCTCTCTGAAATCAGTAACAATATTTTTTTAAAAAAATGTTTGGCCTTTAATGAACTTTAATTTTTAAAGTATTTTACATTCACAGAAACAAGAAAGCGGGAAGAGTTGGCATGTGTCCCTTTGTCCCCCCTGCCTCCCCCCCCCCCCCCACACACACACGGAAACCACCACCACCACCAGCCGGCCCCACCGTGATACCTGTGTTATCATCAGTGAACCGACGCTGACTTTTTCTTTTTTTAATGTGATACCAGCAAGTATAAACTGTTCCTTAGAGTGGCCCGCCCTGTGCCCCGGGGGCCTTCCTAAGGGATGCCTGTGTCCAGCTTGTTAGGACAAGGTAGGGGGTCAGGGGCCAGCTGCGCCTTAGCCTTTATCATCTACTCCAGATGCGGGCGCTCCAGGGACCTGCAGGGACTGGCGGGCATAGGACAGCCCGTGCGTCCTGTCTGACGGCCCCTGCTCCAGTCCCTTCCACTTCATGAAGTCCTTAAGGGCCTCGAAATGCAGAAACACAGCCCGACCTGAACAATGGGGCGGGAGACAAAGCCAGCTTCAGAGATGCCAGGGTTGACGCTGAAGGGACGTGGGCAGAATATGCCCACAAAGCGTAACCCCAGAGGCCATTCGCACCGAGTTCCGGTGGGAGTGGGGAGTGAGGAGCAGGTCCCCCAGCCCTCCTCGTTCTGCACGAGCTGGACGAACCCCGGTGGGGTGGGCAGCGCCCCAATCTCCAGTGAGTGTCTCCTCCACCCGCTGGCCCAGCGCCACTCGGGCTGGCGGGCGGGGACAGGCTTGGCCACCCGCTGGCCCAGCGCCTCGAAGCATTCACTTTCAAATGAAGCTCTGCCCTAATTAAAGAGGGGACACGGTGCCAACTGGATGCGGGTCCCTTCTTTGTAAGCTCACCACACTTTCACAGAACTGACCATAGAATTCCTTTTCCCCCAAACAACCGGACATCTTAAAAACCAATAGAAGTGCTCCCTGGCCAGTTGGATCAGTGGTTAGAGCGTCAGCCTCTGCACAGAAGGGTCTCAGGTTCAATTTCGGGTCAAGGGCACGTACCTGGGTTGCAGGTTCCATCCCAGGCCCAGTCGTGGCATGTGTGGGAGGCGGACACTGGATGTGTCTCCCTCACATCCATGTTTCTCTCTCTCCACCTCCCTCCCCCTTCCACTCTCTCTATAAATCAATGGGGAAAATGTCCTTGGGTGAGAATTAACAAAAACAAACCAAAAAAATTAACAAGAGTGGAATTTGAACCCGGGACGTGAAAACGACTCAAGAAGCAGGTCTGAGGGCCTCCTGACTCCCTTTGTCTATTGATTTACTAAGAGGGAGAGAAACATAGTACAAACGAGCTGAAGAGCACGCCTTCCTGCCCGTTTCTAAGTTTTTCCATCATGGTGTCTATTATGAAGTGTACTATTTGTCAAGAAATGCACTGTCACTTCCTTCGAAAATGATCAGAAATGAGTAAGCAATTCTCTTGGAGAGTAAATTGCGTTGTTTCTAGAGACATTTACCAAGACAGACGCCAGCGCAGTGTTCTGGAAGGTCTGCCGTCCGTCCCTGTTCAGCTGGCCGCATAAGACGCCGGTGGAAGACGCCCTGCCCCGTCCTTCACTGGGACAAATTGGACAGCTGATTTGGAGGCCTGTGGAAAAACCTACCGTTTTTGGCTCAAGTTATGGTGCCTCATTTAGCCACGAATCTGAAAGGTTTGACTGAAAGCTGCTTTCAATGTGGGCTACTGAACTTTCCTGGGGTGACAAGAACTCATAATTTTTCCACCCATGGGGAACTCTTTTTTGTTGTTGTTAATCATCATATTTTTTCCATTTTTTTTTTTTTTTAAGAGAGAGAGAGTGGAAGGGAGAGCTGGGGAGATGGAGAGAGAAAGAGAGAGAGAGCTAGATTGGTTGCCTCCCACACATGCCTGGCCGGGGAATGGGGATCAAGCCTGCAACCCAGGTATGTGCCCTTAGTCGGGAATCAAACCCAAGACCCTTCGGTGAATGGGGAAATGCTCCAACCAGTGAGCAACACCAGCCAGGGCAGGAAAATCTCTTTTAATGCATCTCATGTCATGTTACACAGCATAGACCAGCTTGGCTGGAAGAGACAGGAGACTGTGAGGCAGGCGGGGGGAGGCAGGGAGGAGGAGGAGAGGGGCGGGGTCGGTGGCTGTCACTGCAGCATGATCACAATTGGGTCCCCTCTTGGGAAAAGCTTCCCTTTCTCCAGGCACTAGCACCTGCCTTTTTCCCTGTCAGCTTTCTCAGCTTTCTCTCTACTTTTCACTATTGCAGGAAATGTCTTTAAACTGGTAAACATTGCCACCTAAAACTACACCCCCTAACCCAGGCCTTCCCACCTCTTCCCTGGTTTATTTTTTACTAGAGGCCCGATGCACGAAATTCTGCAAGAGTAGGCCTTCCTTCCCCCGGCTGCCGGCGCCGGCTTCCCTTTGGCACCCAGGACCCGGGCTTCCCTCGCAGCCCCGGCTTCATCTGGAAGGTCGTCCGGAAGGACCACCGGTCTAATTAGCATATTATGCTTTTATGATTGTAGGTTCCTTACCATTTACTGCCGCCTAACACACCGTTTTCTTCACACATTTTGAATATTGTCTCTCCTGCTAGAAAGTAAGCTTCGTGAAAGCCAAGGCATCATGTGTGTTTTGTTTATTGCTTTATCTCCAGCATCTGCATCAGTGCCTGGCACATAGTAGGTGTTCAATAAATATTTATGGACTGAAGGAATAATGGCAAGCTCTACCACTCAAGACCACTTCACACCTCTTTGTAGGTGTTACTCAGAGTTGCTAAATACCAGACTCAGGGGGCAGATTTAAGGGCGAGGGGGCAGGATTGTCATCGGGCCCGTTCCATCTGTGTGCTCAGAGTTCTGCTGTCCCTGTCTCGAAATTCTTAATGAAATGCTCTTTGACCTTCTGTTTTGCAAGTGAAGTCCAGTGGAACAATGGAGAATGCAGGCGAGAGAGAGAGAGAGAGAGAGAGAGAGAGAGAGAGAGATCCATGCAACCTGAGTGTCCAGTGCCATTCCTCACCACCCATTTACATGGAATGTTCATGTTGCTCCGGAACCCAGAATTCTGGTGGCCCCACGATGCCTGGTGGTGCTGTGAATGAAAGAGTCCAGGCCTCAGCCCCAGGAACCCCCAGTCCGGGCAGCAAGTGGGATCCCTGGCACGCACCCCAAAGGAGTTCCCCACTTGTGGTCTCACCAGAGTCACCAGAAAGTGAAACCAGACAACTAATGGGTCCGAGCTGCCTGTCACGACTTGAGCCAATTAAGCAGAGACAGGGGTGAATCATACATGAGCGTTTATTCCAATACTGCGGGCGGTGTGGGAGAGCAGCAGGTCAGCCACGAGAATCTGCTCTACCCCTCCCACCAGCTGGCTGGCTGGTTATATCGGGATGAAGAAGAGAGCCTGCCTGCCCAGGGGGAAGGGTGGGAGGAGTGGCCGCAGGGTCTGTGGTCCATGTGTCTCCTTCCAGGATGGGGAAGTCCAGGAACAAGCTAGTTCATGTTCATTGGTGTTAAGACCAGCTCTACCAGTTCCTGGGGTCAGAGGATGGTCAGCATTCCTGAGGCAACCTCCCGGAGGGGGTCAGGGTCCAGACACAGCAACCAATTCAAAGCGTGTCCTGTCCTTTGTTCTCAAAATGCATTTTCTTTTCTGAGCAATGGACCCATCCGGGCCCCCAGATGGGCCACATGCGGCTCTTTGGTCCCTTGAGTGTGGCTCTTCCTAAGCCTTAGGAGTACCCTAATTAAGTTAATAACAATGTACCTACCTATATAGTTTAAGTTTAAAAAATTTGGCTCTCCAAAGAAATTTCAATCATTGTACTGTTGATATTTGGCTCTGTTGACAAATGAGTTTGCCGACCACTGCCCTAGGTGTCTCTTCTCTTCTCACAGTTGTTTTTCTTCTTGCAGCACATCCTCCAGTTTCCCAGGACCTGTAAGAAAACTTCTGACCTGTAGTTAGTAAGGTGAAGAATTATTAAACAACGGTGGCTCTATTCTTATGACGTGCCCTTCCCCACTATGAAAGGTACCCCAAAACGCTGACAGGCGAGCTTCTTAGAGGCGGAAAGAAGGGAAGTAACATTTATTGGGTGTAACTAGGGGCCCAGGCACTCTGCAAACATCACTTCATCGAATCTTTATAAGAACCCTATATCATAGGTAGGTTTTATCCGTTTATAGAAATGGGCACCCAGAGGTTTAGCAACAACCCCAGTGTCACAGAACGGTTAAGTGGGGGAGCCAGGATTCATGCCTGTGAGTGACTCTGCAGCCACCTTCCCACTGTCTCAGAGTGGGCGCCAAACCACCGTTCTGCCTCCCATACCTGTTGATTGTGACACTATTTCTCACCAAGTCCGGGCCAGCCTCAGTGCTCTTCTGGACACAGCTGACCACTCCCGACCTGGAGGATGGGCACACAAACCAAGCTCTTGGGCCTTTGGCACCATACAAGCTGCCTTCCAATTGGCCATTAACAGGCTCCTTGCGACAGTTCAGTTGTATCTCAGGGCCCAGCTCCCCCTGCAGAAGGCTGGTGCTGGGGTCAGGTAGCCGTGGCCCTGGGTATGGAAAGCTTCCTGTGACTGATGTGGGCATTTCTCCATTAGCAATGCAAATATTGGAATCAGTGATTCATTGCCTTCTCTGTTAAAATGTCACCTCCTGGATAGGCGACATCACTCCTGCGAATTTATTGCCCGGATCACTTTTTCTTTTGTCCGGAAGGATAGACTTTCCTAAGTTGCTTGGGATATCAGCTGAAACTCAAAGCTTAGAGTAGTCGGTGATCTCTAGCTCCCCCACCCCCACTCTTAGCTCCACCGCGTATATTTTAAAGCGAGGTGCTAGGCCATCCACGGAGAGCTTGCTCAGAAGTATCCAAACCGGTCCTGCAGCTCCTGGTTTTGGCACATCACCTACTTCCAACCTACATCTAAGAAAGGGGTAGAGATCGCTCAGAAAGTCGAGGATG
This sequence comes from Myotis lucifugus, assembly GCF_000147115.1. Lineage (NCBI taxonomy): Eukaryota > Metazoa > Chordata > Mammalia > Chiroptera > Vespertilionidae > Myotis > Myotis lucifugus. The sequence continues at coordinate 685,384 of NW_005871451.1, read as the reverse complement.
TCTCTAATGAGAAAGAACACGCCGGCCACCCATGTGGCTGCTTTAAACTGTTTCTTGGGAATGGCACACACCTCCAAAATGTGCTGGGGGTCAGGGCTGGAATTTTTCCTTGGGGTCCAAGGAGGCCTGATACCTTGGGAGGTGATCAGTTGAGGGAACTCCACCCATGACTTCTGCCTACTCGGGTGGGGGGCGGTGGCACCAGCAGAGCACCTCTGTGGGCTGTATCTTCAAGCAGGAGCTGAGGGATTTTTGTAGAAAGTTAGATGAAGAGGGCATCACCCATGTTGCCTGGATCAGAGAAAGGACAGCACTGGGCGATCCCCTTGGGAGGCTGTCTTCAAAGAACCCACCGAAGGCTTCCCTGAGGGACAGGGAAGGACAATGGCTAAATAATATCCCCGAGAGATGTCCACATAATCCTCCACCCGTGAGCACGTCCCCTTAATGGCAAACGGGACTTGCAGATGCATTATATCAAGTACCTTGAGATGGGGAAATTTAATCCTGTTTAATCGAACCCATCATTTCAAGGAAGAGTGACACGCACACCTTACCAGGCCGTAATTTTACCAGATTGCTCCCCCCCCACCCCCCCGGAAAGGGACAGGAATTTCAGAGGCCCCTTCAGGAGTAAGGAGGCCCACGTGTGAACTCGGTAACTTTTGGGGGCCTGGCCATCTCAATCTCAGGAGACTGTGCCGGAGCAACTTTGGTGAAACAGTGCCAAATCCTACCATCAATGAACAAACAAGTAAATAAGGTGAGGCGGAGAGTCATGTGCCTGGGATTTTCTGGGCAGGTTCTGTGAACATTTCCCAGAGCGAGGCTCCCACCAGAATCCCACAGAAAAACAATTGCATTGGCTGCGGTGGCTGCTCAGCACATTTCTCTCCACCTGAGTTTTCTTGACCTCAGCAGACCTGAACGGCTCCTGTCTGACTCACTCTGAGCCTGACCTATTTGTGAAATGCTTTCTCTACAAAAAGCTGGAGGAAAGTGCAGGGAATTATACATTCTAATGCCAACATAGGCAGGAATGGCTAATCCCCTCATTTTAGCTGCTCCCTGCCTGCCAGTGGTAGGTGAATGCTGACCAAGTGTTGGCGAGTGTCTAATGGCCTAATTAATCTATTTGCTCCAGCAGGAAGGTGGGGGGGGGGGGTAGGAGAGGGGTGGGGCATGCCAGGGCCAGAGCCACAGGCTGGGGCGGCTGTGCGGACCCCGGAGGTCCCCTTCAGTGGCTGCCGATGAGGTAGGTACTGGCACAGCAGGGCGTTGACTTGGTGCAGTGGGACGAGGCGGGACTTTGCACTCAGCTGTGGGTTTGGATTTTTTTCTGCTGTTTTCCTTGCTGTGTGATGGAGGCTGTCCTCCAGAACCTGTTTCCTTGCCTACCAAGTGGGCACAGTACTCTGTCCCTCACATCCCTCAGACTCCAGGTAAGAGTAAATGAAATATTACCTGGAAAAGGCCATTGTAGGCCGCAAAGTGATCTACAGAATTTATTGGAAGTGCTTGCAGACTGGGAGTTACAGAATAGTCACAGGGATGTCAAGTACAGCACAGGGAATAGTCAATAATATTGTAATAACTATGCATAGGGTCAGATGGGTGCGAGATTCATCCAGTGATCCCTTAGTAAGTTATATAATGGGCTGTGCACGTGAAACCAATATCATATTGTATGTCAACTGTAATTAAAAAATAAAAATTATTTCTTGAAAGACAAAAATATTTAAATTAAAGAATTTTAAAAGAGGAAAGTGCTTGGAAATCTTTCAGTGAGGTTTTTGAAAATGTACCTTTTCATTGGTAGAAGCAGAGGAGGCCGAGCTGATTCCAAGGGATGGCTGATGCTAACCTGTGGACTGGCTGATGGGTACAGGCTGACCGAAGAGACTGAGAGGTGAATAGGAGGTGGGAAATACAGACCGTAGGGTGGGCAGCTCCTTCAAGAAGCTTGACTGAGAAAGAATGATGGAAAAACACCTGCTCACAGACGCGGATGTTTAGTCAGTTAAGGACAGGCTATGCTGTGATTACAAGCAAACCCCAATCGCAGTGACTTAACACACACAAGTTTAGTGTTTTGCTTGTTTTTCCACTTGTATGAAGCCCTCGTGGATCAGACAACCGCCTTCCAGCGACGACTCGGGGATACGGGCTGTTTCCGTATTGAGGTTATGCCATCTCAGCGTGAGCGCCCCATGGCCACAATGGCAGGTGACGGGGAGCTGGGATTTCCCTGCTAGTCAGACGTGTCCCTTTTGCTTGCAGTCCATTGGACAGAACTGGTCACATGGGCCTACTAGTTGCAGGGAAGCTGGGACATTTGGGGGCAACACATATCTATGTGGTGAATGTCAACTGTAGCTGATGGATCTTAGCTTTCTGAACTTTACTCTTTCCTTGGCAAAATATCACCCAACTCACATAGTGGTTGTGAAAACCAAAGAAGATATGGACAAACTCTTTTTTCTGTTGACTTCCATGATCCTGTTTCGTCCTGTTTTTTTTTCTCATGCCTACATGGCCTGAGTGTTAAAAACAAATCCCACCCACTGAACCCCGACTATCTAATAATAATAGTAAGAGCCAGAATTTATTCAGTGCTTACTATGACTCAGGTACAATTCCAGACACTGCCCCATGTACCATCACAGTATTCAGTGCACTATTTCTTCCATTTCTCAGACAAGGGAACTGTCTCATGCCTAGCACAGTGCCTGGCACACAGAAGGCATTCAATAAACATCTGGGTAAACTAAGCAACTTGTTCAAGTCACAGATTTAGCAGCGGGCAAAGTGGCGCTCAAGGACAGGACTCTCAGCTCAGTGCTCTTACTTCTATGTCATCATCTCTTCTTCATTTACTCAACTGCTGCAGATCCTCTGAGATGTCTGGGGGTATGGATTTAGGGCTGGGGATGATTTAGATCTTCCTGATCCAGAATTTAATCATGGCCAGGTATGTTAGACTAAATAATGGTCCCCCCAAATATATCGAGATCTTAATCCCTGGAACCTGTGAGTGTCACCTTATATGGGAAAAAAGGACATCACCATAATTCAGTTGTGATTAAGTTAAATTTAATCCAGATATGGTTAAAAATCTCAAATTGGAAGATTACCCTGGATTATCCAGGTGGGCCCTAAATGCAATTACACATATCTTATAAGAGGGAGGTGGAGGGAGATATAACCCACTCAGAAGAGTAGAGGATGATGCGACCTTCATCTCCTAGAGGCAGATATTGGAGTGATGCAGCCACAAGCCAAGGAATGTTGGCAGCCACCAGAATTGGAAGAGACAAGAATGGATTCTTCTCTTTCCTTGAGCCTCTGGAGGGAGTGCAGCCCTCCCAATTCCTTGATTTCATCCCAGGGATAGTAATTTCAGACTTCTGGCCTCCAGAACTGTGAGAGAATAAATTTCTGTTGTTTAAAGTGCCCCATTTTATGGCAACTTGTGATGGCAATCACAGGAAACGGACACACCGGGTTTGGGGGATGACCCAGGAAGCTCAGAGTCTGACCTCTCGCATCTGGGAGGTCAGTTGGTTGAGCACCCATCCTATGCATCAAGAGGTTGCTAGTTCGAAGCCCCATGGAGGCACATGCTGGGGCTTGGGGCTTGATTTCTGGTAGGGGGTGTGCAGGAGGGAGCTGACCAATGTTTGTCTCTCACTGATATTTCTATCTCTCTCCCTCTCCTTTCTTCTCTCTCTAAAATCATAAAAAAAAAAGAAGAGTTTCCTAGTGGCCTTTATGCCTGAGACAGAAATGGAGGAGAGGCTGAGCTTCGTTGATGTTGAACTGAAAGATTTTAACAAAATGGTCTATAGACTCCCAGGAATCAGAAGTTGAAAGCCATCCATCCAGGAGTCCTTATTATGTAACTGCTGTGTGGTAGACCTACTAGGAATACAGATATAATAATACTTGGGATGGGGTGTGGGCTGGAGCTGTTGGGACACAGGAATTCCCAGGCCCATCCTGCTGGCGGTGCTAAGGGGTCAGGCACCTGGTCAGGAAGGGACTGGAATCTGAAATCTCTTCCACCTGAAGGCAAATGTGAGGAGGGTGCTGGCCCCAAGGATGGGCATTTGGCTTAGGTTTCTCCAGGAGTCAATACGAGGGCGGTGGGGGAACAAGCCTGGCACTGTGCTCGGTGCCTTAGTGTATAAACTCACTTAATCCTGCAACAACCTCATGAGTAGGTACTATTATCACCTCTGTTTTATAGGAGAGGAGATGGAGGTACAGAAAGGTTAAGTTACTTGTCTAAGGTTGCAGAGCTGTTAATCGGCACAGTTGGGATTCAAACCCAGCAGTCTGGCCCCAGACCTCATGTCCTTATGACATTTCCTCTTTATTAAATGCTTCTTACATACCGTTACATTGGCTGGGCCGCAAATATATTTGCTGTGGGCTGCATGCAGCCGGGGGCCGCGAGTTTGACATGCTTGCTCTAGGCCCCAGTGGTCGGCAAACTCATTAGTCAACAGAGCCAAATATCAACAGTACGATGATTGAAATTTTTTTTGAGAGCCAAATTTTTAACCTTAAACTATATAGGTAGGTACATTGTTATTAACTTAATTAGGGTCCTCCTAAGGCTTAGGAAGAGCCACACTCACGGGGCCAAAGAGCCGCATGTGGCTCGTGAGCCGCAGTTTATTGACCACGGCAGGCCAGTGGTTCTCAACCTTGGCTGCACATTAGAATCACCTGGGAATCTTTTTAAAATCCTGATTTCTGGGCCTCCTTCTCCGGAAATTCTGTTTCTTTGTTACTAATGTTGTGGCCCCACCCCATAACAAAGAAACAGAATTTCCGGAGGATGAGGCCCAGACATCAGATTTTAAAAAGATCCCCAGGTGATTCTAATGTGCAGCCAAGGTTGAGAACCACTGCCCTAGGCGGAGATGGGGCAGATCTCATCTCTTCAATGGGCTCCTCAGCCTTTCCGCAGAGTGTGACCCTGTCACCTGCCATCCAAAAACGTGAATCTTCTTAAGCAACCACACCGGATGTGTGTGCTGTTGGCCCTACTCAGGAAATTTAATCTTAAAATGATAGCAATCTAGATTCTATCAAAATCTTGGCTCTCTAAGTATGTACTGGTTTCAATGGTAATTATTGCACTTATGTTCATTGCTAGAAAGTTCTATACAAAAACTACCTTAGCCCAGTATTCTAGCAAGAGCTTCACGGTGTTGGGTTTTATGTTAAACCTTTGGAAGAAACAGCCACATGAACACTCTGGTGTGTTCCAATAAAACTTTAAGGATGTTGCTCACTATTTTGTTCATCATATAATATGGTATTTTTCTTTGGGGAAGAAAACCCACCTAAAAACATTTAAATGTATTTATAGAGACCCTGTGTGCATGTCACAGACCATAACTGAAGGTTTCTTCATTAACTTCTACATTGGTTTTTGGCCTTGGAATACATGTATTTAATGTTACTGTTTTAGCTCATGCCCTATCTTTTTGTCTTGCTTTTCTGAAATGACCATGTTATCCTTCATAGTTTCCATGATTTCTCCTGGATTTTTGTGTGATTTACTAAACAATGTCATTTTTTTTTCATGCATAGCAATGTCTTTTTAAAATGTGGAATACTAAAAACAACAAACAAAAATCATAATAAAAAAAAAGAATCGGCCAGATATATCTCTTGGTATCATGCTGCTGTCCTTGGGCATTCAACATTTCAACAAATGTTTATTAAGACAATTGACTGTTGAGAGTTACTGTGCCAAGTGCTA
>NW_005871451.1:676484-679505 GCF_000147115.1 Myotis lucifugus | reverse complement strand
CTTGAGGCGGGAGTAGGGGTGTGTGGCATCAGAGTGGACAGACCAGTAATAGTCATTTATGATACAATTTGTTAAGTGTTGTGAGAGACCCACATAGGGCAAGGTGCCAGGGCAGCCTGGAGAGGGGAGGCTGAAGAAGACCTTCTGAAGGAGCTGAGTTTTGAAGGTTGAATAATTAATAAATGTGAGGAATGGGTAAAAGCATGTTCCCAGCAAAGGGAACAGCAGATGCAAAGACCTGGAGAAACGAGAGGGTGGGGTGGAGGTATTAGGAACTGCACGTTGCCCTGCAGGCCCCTAGCTGAGGCTGGGATAAGAGTAAGCCAGGCACCTGGGAGAGGCAGCCGGGCTGGTCATGTGGACTCTTTGGCCCGAAGTCTCGGTGCAGTCCTGGCAGGTGATCAGATCCTCGGCTTGGAAACGTCGGCCTTGTCAATATAAACTGCACAAGGAAGAGACTGAGAAAGGAAGCGGTGGCAATATTCCAGGTGAGAAACGATGTGGCTTTGACTGTGTGGAGACAGGTGGACACAAAGAGGTGGAGAGAGAGTCAGGGGTTTTAAGGAAGAGGAACCTGCAGCATGGAGGCTGATGGGGGAAGGAGGGGCCCTGCTGGACGTTTGGATTGGGCGATTTTCAGGCAGATGAAGGTTCCAGGAGGAGCAGGTGAGGGCCAGGAGGTGTGGAGCTTGACAGCGGATGTTTTGCGAGATGGGTCAGTCAGACACGCAGGAGGAAGGTGAGATTTGGGAGTTGCCAATGCCCAGGTGTGGAGAGCGGCTACAGCGTTTGCACAGGCTCAAGCCTCGGACTAATGAGAGGGCAGGTCCTTTCATGGCAAAGCCACGTGCAAGTCCCAGCTTGGAGGGCAAAGCCCTCCCAGCACAGTGATAGCCAAAGTCTATGGTTATAAGCTCGACCTTCTGGTCCGAACCTGTGGGCCCAGGTGGCTGAGTGATATGGGTGACGGGAGGTGCAGCAAGTGCTGCCAAAACAAAGCTTGATAGAGTTCAGGTGCATGTAATTGAGTAGATTTAAAACCCGAGAGAACATTGTAAACGTCTTGACCACGCCCTGACTTTGCCTCGTGGAATCTGGCTATAAAATAAAGACTCGGCTTGCAGGCCGTGGCGCTGTCTCTTCATCAGCATCCCACCTAGCTCCCAGCTTTATTCTCTTGTCTGTCTTCTTTAATCCTTCACTGCCCTCCCCTCAGGCTCACTCCTGACGGTGCTGAGCGCGGCACACCCAGGTGCCGGTGAAAAATGGGCATGTGCTCCTACGTGGTGAACATTGTGATGGGCCTGCTGAGATGTGAGACAGTTCTAATCAATCAAAAATGCTCCTGGGATGCCAGCTGTGGGCCCGAAACCTTCACCATTACCTCCTTTGCCCCCAGTAAGCCTGTGAGGAAGGGCTTGTTCACTGATGGCTGCCCCGGCTGGAGAAAGGACTGGGTCTGTACGTTTCATTATTAGTCTGGCAGTGAGGTTAGAGAAGTGAACTGAGCACCTCCAGCTTGGACCACACAACAGGCGGCAGGGGGGATTGGGAGCAGGTTTTTAAATTTTTATTTATTTTTAAAATGTTTTTATTGATTTGAGAGAGAGAGGAAGGGAGAGAGAAACATCAATGTTAGAGGGAAACGATGGTCAGCTGCCTCATGCACGCCCCCTACTGGGGATCAAGCCCACAACTCGGGCATGTGCACTGACTGGGAATCGAACTGTGTGATCTCTTGGTTCATAGGTTGACGCTTAACCACTGAGCCACGCCGGCCGGGCTTTAATTTGTTTAAAAGAAGTCATAGACGGCATTATTACCTTGGGATGCCACACTGGTCTTGTTGCTGTTCCTTCACATTTCACTGGTTTTCCTTCTTCCCTCCCTCTTCCCACATTCCGGCTCACAGTGCATCCTTGCATCGGTAACTCCCAGCATTCATGTGCTTATTCCACATCTCTAACACCCTCATCCTCAGGGGCAGGAAGCTCCGGGCCTGGGAGAGAACGTGTGCTGAGCCAGGCCTCCCAGGATGGCTAGCTCCAGGGAGACGGCCATGGGAAGCAGCAGCTCGTCGGTTGTCACTTATCTGGATGTGGATGAGAAACTTTCAACATTTGTTCAAGTTTTCACTTGTGTTTACCAGTCTATTCTTGGTGCATGAGCCTTCTCCCCCCCACCCCCACCCCCACCCCCCGCCCCAGCTCTTCTGTGATTTCTGAGCCATTCTGGTCGGTCTCTGCAGCAATCTGCTGAGAACGCTCAATACTTGCCCTGGCCGGTGTGGCTCAGTTGGTTGGGCATTGCTCATGCATGGAAAGGTTGCGGTTCTAGTCCCAGTCAGGGCACATGCCTGGGTTGTGGGCTGGATCCCTGATAGGGGACATGCAAGAGGCAGCCGATTGATGTTTTGCTCTCACATCGATGTTTCTCTCCCTCCCTCCCTCTCTCTCCTTTCCTCTGTCTCTAAAAATAAAATTAAATTTAAAAAAAAAATAAAAAGAGAATGCTCACTACTCGGGGCGGCCCGGTGCAGGCTGGCAGTGCCTGGTAAAAGCAACGCCCGTGGAGACTGCTGGTTCTCTGCAGTGTCTGTGCCACATGTGACTCTGGCCCCCAGGTGTGGCCGTCAAAGGTGAGCTTCTCACTGCCTGGTGGGGCTGGCAAGATCCTTCGGTAGATTTGACACTTACATCATAGGGCTCTGGAAAGATAGCAGTGCATAGCGTACTTCCTCTTCCATATCTGCCAGCAATCTCACTTGCTTCCTGTTGCTTTTCATCAAAATCTCTGATCAACTTCTTCTCTTCTGTCCTTCCAGTCCCCAGGAGCCACTCAACCCTCCCCCCCCCCCCCCCCCCCCCCCCGAGGGGATTACTTTATCTCTTTAATCACAGTCTGATAACAGTGGTTATGTTCATTTCAATCAATGTGGGGTTCTGGAGCGATCACCCATTTTTTCCTAAAACAAGTGGTCTAAAAAACAGGAATACGCTCCCCTCCCACATTGATATTAAT
>NW_005871451.1:661262-676200 GCF_000147115.1 Myotis lucifugus | reverse complement strand
AGCCAGATTCACACACTGGGTTCTGCATCTAGTCCCCCCTGGGCGAGACTCAGCACAGTGACCACCGGGTCATGTTTGGAGAGGGCGTGGCACCCAGTGAGAGCGAGGGCTTCCTGACTCTCAGTCCTCCGCCTCCCCTGCTGCCCTAGCGGCCGGAGCGGGGGACGCATTGAGCCAAACGACACCCGGGCAGGCCTGCCCCTCCTGGGCCAGGGGCTCACCAGCCTCAGGTGTTGAAAGGTTTGCACAGGGGGTGGGAGGCGGGGAACAAAGGGGGTGCGGGGGGCACTTAAGCAATGACACATGTAGTACAAGGCTGGTGCAGTGGGTTGAATTGTGGCCCCCACCCCCGCCCTGTCCCACCAAGGTGGTCCAAGTCCTAGCCCCCGGCACCCGTGCATGTGACCTTATTTGGAGAAGAGATCTTTGCAGGTGTAACTAACAGACTCCAGATGAGAGCATCTTGGATTTAGGGTGGCCCTGGATCCCTAAAAGCTGGGTCCCTGCATCCAGTGTTTTTCTTTTTTTCACTGAGTCAACACAGTCTATTACTGGGCGGCACTTTCACCTTCAGACAGAGTACTCCAAAGAGCCGCAACAGGTGTGCGGTGGGGGCTGGGGCTGGACAGGTGCTCCTCGTAAAGGTCACGTTGGGAGGAACCAGGCGTACCAGGCACGTTGCAGTGCGGAATGGATCAGAGCTGGATTAACAGCGTTCTTCCAGGACTGGACCAAGAGCATCAGATACGGTAGGAATTCAACCGGGGCTTGCAAGGTAAGTTAGGAAAACAATGAGAGTCTGCTTCTCTGCAATGTACTAAAAACCACTGAGTTGTACACTTTAAACGAATGAATCGTATACCATGTGAATCATCTCAAAAAAAAACAAAAAACGATACACCCATTTACCCACCCACAAAAGAGAAGAATTAATGCTGAAAAATAAGATGATTCCCTGGAAAGGTAGTTTCTAACTTTAAGATATAATGGCTCAGTGGAAAGAGTGTTAGCCTGCGGACCAAAGGGTCCCGGGCTCGATTTCAGTCAAGGGCACTTACCTTGATTGCAGGCTCCTCCCGGGCCTGGTTGGGGCGCATGCAGGAGGCAACCAATTGAAGTATTTCTCCCCCATTGATGTTTCTCTCTGTCTTTCCCTCTCTTTTCCACTCTCCCTAAAAATCAATGGAAAAATATCCTCGGGTGAGGATTAACAACAACAAAAAAGACAGAAAGACCAGCCTGGGTGGGACTTGGTTTTCTCTCCTACCCTATCCTGCTTAGAAATACTTGTGATCACCCATCAACACCACGGAACCTGACCCATCCCCACCCCCACAAATCATGCTCCGATGAAAAGGGTGAGATTTGACAAATCCCCCAAAAGCCAAAGAGGCTAGCCATTTTTTTTAGGTTTGGGTTTCAAACTGTATCCTGACTACCATTAATATTAGTAGCTAGCATTTAGCACTGAAAGAGTTACATACCAGGCACCGCCTAAGCATGTTCAGCCCGTAAGAACTCTATGAAATAGTGCTAGTCGTATCTGCATTTCACAAGGGAGAAAACGGAAGCACAGTGTGAGGGAATTGCCCCAAATCACACAGCTGGTACAAGGCCAAGCCAGAGTTCAGCCTCAGGTTCTAACCTTAGTTGCACATTGGAAACATCTGGAGAGCTCTACAATCCCACGGGCCCGATTCCCGCCCCTGGAAATACTAATTTTATGGGTTTGGGGTGTGGCCTGAACACCAGCTTTGTTTTGGTTTTGTTTAGAAAGCACCAAGTGATCTATAATAATAAAAGGGTCATATGCTAATTAGATCGAACGTCCTTCCGGACGACCTTCTGGACAAAAGCCGGGGCTGTGAGAGAAGCCCAGGTCCAGGGTGCCAGAGGGAAGCCAGTGCTGGCAGCCGGGGAAGGAAGGCCTACTCTTGTACGAGTTTCATGCATCAGGCCTCTAGTTCTAATATAAAATACCCTCCAGAGTCCAAGGTCTTCCTGCAAGAGGCAGCTGATGCTCTGCAGGCACCATGCTCATGACTTGGTGGGCGGGCACTTGCAGCACGCGGAGATTCCTCTGTTTGGGGTTAATAGAGAGAAGAGGAATGTGAGTCTGGGGCAGTGGCCGTGGTTGCAGGCTCCTGTGCCATTTGTCAGGGTCTGTCTGATGTTTAGCCTCTGCTCGCCTCCTCTCCCCACATTTGAAACCGTGATCTCACCCCCGAATCCAGCCCCACTCCACCAGAGCCCACTGCCCAGTATCATCCTGGGTGGACGGAGGTGGGGGAGGAGGGGGGGAGATTCAAGGCAGCTCAAGAGTGCGTCATCAGCAAGAATTCCTGGTTGTTAATGGACCCAACCCTGTGCTAAGTTCCTATCACCAGCCTTTGGACTTTGTTCTGGGCCTGCACTGTGGACCTAGTTACGGTTCCGCCCAAAATGTCAGGAATGCGGCTCCTTTCTCAAGGGCGGTCCCTGCATCTCACTTAGGGAGGGACAAGGCTCTCTCCAGCCTCTGGTCCCTGTAGCTGCCCCTGTGGAATGACAGTCGCTGGTTCCTGTGCCTCAGTCTGGTTTTGTGCTGGTTTCCCTTGGAGTCCTGGCAGGCTTCTTCCCGGGAAATGGTTCCCTTAAAGACCCACAATCTACACTTTCCACTCTGTGTAAGGGTCTGCTCTGCAAAATGGAGATGTACAGTAGAGTCTTCTGAAGTCAATATGGAGATGAGGTTAGAAACACACAGTTAAAAGGAAGTGGGAAACCTGGGCCTGAGAAGACGGTGGCCCACCCTCAGGAGCTCTCCGTGGGGGGCTGCCCCCCTCCCCTGGCATGCTGGGGTGGCTGTGGCGGCAGAGGGACAGCCTCTCTGCCTGCCCTCCCAGCCCTGGGCTGGCCTCCTCTCGCCTCTACCGTCAGGAGGCAGCTGCAGGAAAGAAGCAGTCTCGCCCCAAACTTGACCAGCTGAGCAGGAAGTTGGCTCAACTCCACGGAAAAGTGTGAGCCTGGTTAGACCCTCGGCTCTCATGGTTGACCTGTCTAAATACGGGTCTCTCTCGTGGTTGCCCATAGAATGCTCTGATCGGACGGCTTTCAACTCCTTTTCTCACTGCCGAGGGCCTTGTCAAGCCGTTCGGTTTGCCTTTTAGGAGCTCTCTTCCATTGACCACATCCCTTTCATGGCCTCCAGCTCCTTGCGGAACCTCCCTCTCCCTTCTCGCTTGTGCTAAGGACCATAACTGCCTGCAGCCCTTGTGCGTGGAGGTGGTTTGTTCTCACACCCCCGATCTACCTTGGGCCGGAACCCAGAGCTGGTTTTCTTGTAGCCACATTGCTGCTTATAGGCAGTCCGTGTCACCCTCCTGAGATCGGTGCCATCCTCCCACACCATCTGCAATGTGCAGGATTAGTTCCTCTCCTGACAGAAACCCTAAAATAGCCATCGCCAACACACCAGATTTTATGTTTTAAGTTTAAGATGTCTCAGAATCAGACAGTCGAGAGCAGGGAGATGGGTTTCATGAAGTCCTCAGGGACCTAGGCTTCTGCCCCTTCACTATCCGCCATTCTTAGGATGGGACCCTTCTCCTCAGGAGCCAAGATGCAGCCCAAGCTTCAGTCAGCACAATGGCCTTCCACATCAGCCACAGAGGGAGGGACACGGGCCTCCAGAGGCACCAGAGGGCAGTCCCTTGGCCACTCCAAGCTGCCAGCTCTGCTGGGCAATGTGACTTTTAAAAATCCGGTGGCAATGGTTCCAGCGGAAACTCAAACTGCTCATTGCCGAGGCCGGAGGGGCGGATGGACATTGGGTGGCAACTCTCACTTCCCCACACCCTTCTCTCCCATCTTGATCGCTGCCTTCCACCTGCAGTTTGGTTCGTCCTCACGAGCTCTGAGGACGTTGGTGCTAGTTTCCTTCTCATTTGACCATCGTCTTGGGAGACCTCAGCATCCTGTCAGTCACCGCTCTCTGATCTCTCCGTCCCAGCAGCTGTTACCTCCATCCCGTCTGCCCTCCAGCCGCCCCACCTCCCTGCGCGCTGCTCACTGTGGCCAGGCAGAGCCTCTGAGGTGCAGGAGACGATGCTGGTGAACAGCCCCCAACGACTGCTTTTGCTGGAGAGGGGAGGGCGGGCAGGGCTGTCTCAGGAGTGGAAGGCCTTGTATCCAGCAAAACTCCCGAGAGGCTGGGCTTGTGGGAGGTGAGGCATCCAGGGCTGGGCTCTTTATTTTTTGTTTTTAAATCCTCACCTGAGGATGTTTTTTGTTTGTTTTTTTGTTAATCCTCACCCCAGAATATTTTTTCCATTGAGTTTTAGAGAAAGTGTAAAGGGAGGGGGAGAGAGAAAAAGAGAGGGAGGGAGATCAATGTGAGAGAAACATAGATCGGTGTATAGGATGACGCTCCAACCTACCGAGCTACACTGGCCAGGGCCAGGGCTAGGACTTGTTTTTAAAGAGACCTTAAGTGGTGTGGGGCTTGGCCAGGAAGATGGCTGTTCAGACCTGGCCTCCCACTGTGTGGGAACAGTTGCTGTTGGGCTCTTTGCTGGACTCGGTTTCTTTGTTGGGGAAGAGCCTCGCAGGAGCCTGGAAGCCTGGCCCGGCAGCAGGGAGAAGCAGCCGCTCTGGGATGGAGGCCCTGTGGAAGGCCCAGAGCCGTGCTCTCCGCCTGCCCTGCTCAGCTCGTGGTGGGGGGCGGGGGAGGGAGGGCTGGTTCAGTTCCTCGGCCTGTAGAGACAATGGTCGCGCTGACATTCACACGGATTCGGTCCTGCTTTAAAGAGCTGTAAGCCATCTCTATAATGTGCCTGGAGACACTCTGCAGAAAAGAGGGGAATGGGCGGTTGGGTGCCGAGCAATAGGTTGATGTCCTAGTTGGGTGGCTCCGGGCACTGCCAGAGTCTGGATCTTGCAGGGGCCTTCTCCTCGGCTGGGAGGGCCTCTCACAGGTCAGGGAGCCCTAGCTCAGGCCAGCGAGCAGCTCTGCGCGGCTTCCCATAGTTCTAATGTCGAGAAATATAAAATCGAGATTCACCAACTGTGCAAAGCTGAACTTAGAGCGGAGCGCTCGGACAGTCTGGAACTCTGCCACCAGGGTTTTCAGGGTTGATCGCTGAAGTCAGGTTCTAAGAGTAGGCCCGGAGGAGGATAATTTTCTAGCTGACAAATGAGAACATGCAGATGGCAATTCCTGCAGATAAACCACACTCAGAGAACACTGGAGCCCTGTGAGGCTTTACGTACGTTCTCTGTCCTTTTGCATAAAAGCGATGATTGGCATGAGCCCGGCTGCTCTGTTAGCCAAACACAGATGTGCACTCGCAGCTGTAGCTACCCTCTGGCTGGCAGGAGGAGACTGTACATTGTGCATTAAGGAGCAACTAACTAAACAGGGGCAGCTGACCGTTCACCTGTGGGGCTGTGTTTCCACTTCACTGCACAGGATGACCAGGAAATGCCCTACAACCTGGGAGGACCTGGTTGGTCTACAGCAAACTAGTTACACCCAAGGCCCTTCTGTGCAATTACTAGTACAAAAACCAACCCCGTTTTCAAGACAGTCTTCTTTCATTTATTAGTCTACTTCCAGAGAGTAATGGAGGCAACTGACAATTAAAAACACATATGTAAACGGGCATCTTACATATGCTAGAAAGAGATCAGAAACCAGAGAGGAAGTGGGGAGAAAATTCTACCGAGAACCCCGGGAAAGAAATAGATATAGTCCTGACTCTCTCTTATATCGAGTTGTCCACCTTCCTATACATGTGGCCCTGAAGATGGCGCATTTACCATAGCTCCCTCCAAAGAAGTTACAGAAAATTTCAGCAGGAGTTCAAGGTGGAGCCTGGATCAGCGTCCAGCAGCTGTCGGGGCCCAGAGGTAGTGCTTAGGGCCATTGTTCTTGGTCCTGTGGCGCCTGCTCTGCTGCTCTCTCCTCACCCCAGATGGTCACCGCTCACCCCCCTGTTGTCACAGTCCACAGGGTGGGTGTCCAGGTGGGTGTCTGGGGGAGAGGCAGCCCCGGTGAGTACAGCCTGAGGCCAGACGCTGCTCCTGAGCACAGGTCCTAGGGACAGGCTCGCAGCTTGTGCCCACACCTGTCCTGATTCCCCTCTGGATTGGGGGTGTGGGACCAGCAGCCAGGGAGAAGCCAAGGTGGGGAGAGACAGGAGCCTGGAGAGCAGGCAGCCTGGCCCATCAGCAGTGAGAAGCAGCTGCTCTGGGATGGCCTCAAAGGCCATGTTGAATATGAGCCTCTGTTCGTGTTTAAAGTAGGGAAGTGACCTACTGGTCAGATTTGATTCTCCTATTCATGCAGCACTGGGACCCCAGCAACCATGTGGGTGACATGTGTGAACGCTCAGCCCACCAGAGAACCGTGAGGTGTCGAGTTCACCAGTGGACTCTGGCTTGGGTTCAAGGTGACAGGTCCATCTGACAGGCTCCTGTCCCATCTGAGCTGCCTGCCTCACTCATGTCACTCCCCCTGGTCGCCCTCTCTCCCCACACCTGTTCTCTGGGCGCCAATCATATTGTGGAGCTTTAAGTTCCTCAAAAGGGCTTTGTTCTCTCTTGCCTCTGGGCCTTCTCATGCCAGTTTCTCCTTCCATGAACACAAACCTACAGCCTTCACCTGAGGGAGGTCTGCTTCTTCATTAGGGAGCATGTCCCTGACACCTCACCCCAAGTCAGTTTCCTTCTTTGCACATTGCAGCTCCCCTTTCAAATGTTCACCTCACTTGTAATTGATGGGTGGGGTGAACATGTGTTTAAGTCTGAGCTCACTGACTCACTCACTTCCACTGACCTAAGGTGGTGATGGAATGAGCCTGAGGTTGCTTGGGCCACCATTCACGGTGTTAAAAGAGAAAACCACAGACCCAGTATGGCGTCACTTGTGCTAAGGGCTCACAGCCTAATTGCAGTTTGGAATACACCAGAAATGTAATCGTAAACAACCAGTCTGGAATATTCTGGTCAACACCAATGAGGTGTTCAGTGTGGGCCCTCTCCATCCCTCCCATAGGAAGAGAGGCAATCTGCATGATAAAACCCTGCATCCCTCCCCCTCCCCCCACCCCCACCCCTTAATAAAGCTGTCTTGGCCTAAAAATAATCCTTTCTACTCTTTGCTAATGGCTCCCTTGTTCTACCTTTCTTCCTATAAAAACCTTCCATTTTGTATGACCCCTCAGAGCCCTTCTGGTTGTTAGATTGGATGCTGCCCAACACATGAGTCACTTCATAAAGCCAATTAGATCTTCAAATTGGCATGGTTTTGTTCTTTAACCGTAGCCTGAAAACTTACCCAACCCAGAGTGAGCAGAACCAAGGGACGGCTCCTAGTGACATCATTTAAGCGCTGAATCAAGCTGTATCTAAAGCCAACTCCATCCCTGCACATTTCCCTTAAAGAACCTTTCAATTCCCTTTTGAAACATAGACCTGTTTGGGTTGGATCTGCTGTCAGTTGCAATTGAATTACTCTAAATGACAGCCTTGGCTTCTGTTGTCTTCCTTTCGCCATGAACACAGGGAATTTATCTGTGTCCTCAGGGTCTGGCTCCGTGACTGGCCCATAGGAATGTTCAACAGGTAAATCAGCCAATGAAAAGAGGGGCCTCAGAGCTTCTCCAACTCCATGACTTCTTCGTTTGAGACCTGGAACTGAGGCAACGGGTTGTGGTTCTTCCTGGGTGATGACCTTGTGACGGAATCCCATTGGAACCAATTGTTTATGGAGCAGGGGACTTCAACTCCAAGAGGGCAGCCACTTACAAGTCATGACAAAGGGGCCAGGGAAAGGCCTGTTGCTCAGTGAGGTTTTCAGTGTCTGAAGTCCTACTGGTAGCAGGATTAACAGAGTCCTGAGAACTCTTGAGACTTCTCTGTAATTATATAATCTGTACTTGCTTGTATGAGTATAAAGTGACTCTGAAAAGAGACACAAAAACTAACTAAAATGGTCACTTCCACAGAGTTGGGATGCAATGGAAGGCATACAGGCGTAGGAATGAGAATTTCTATATTGTTTGAATTTTGAGCCCCATGAAAGTATTGTCTTTTCAAAAATTAAGTTAAAAAAGAACCATGAGAGCACAGAACCACTAGGAGCTATTATCAGCTCTTAACAGCTGGTGGAGGGCACTCATTTATCAGTTCTTTTTTCGGTGGGGGAGTTGTTTTCAGTGGGGGACACCCTGATAGACTTAACAGGATGGTTTGTTTTGGTTGAAGAAGGGGAGATGAAAAGAGGGGCGAAAATCCCAGGGGAGAATCTGGAGAGATCTGGCCCGTGCAGGTCACACACTGGACAAGTTGAGAGGAAGAGGGATTAGGCTAAAGGGCAGGCAAAGCATCAAAAATACTCTTTCCTGGGACCCACCTGCTCCTGGCTGGACTTGATAATTTCCAAGACTCCGGACACCCAGATAATCGGTGCCAGGAACTTCCTCAGCCACCTCTGCCAAGCCTGTCACCTTGATTCCCCACCTTTAGTTGTAGGTGAGGAATTAGCGCATTGCTCCTCTTTAACTTTGAATCCTAGAAGTGCTTAAAGGTTTGGTTTTTGAGGTGAATCAGTTAACACGTTTCCATTTCCTTTCACAAGCTCAAGATGACAAGTGCTTTTGAGTAAATTTCCTGGGTCAGACCAATCTAGAGCCTGGGACCTATCCCTTTAGACAGGGTGGTTTCGACCAGGGGCGATTTCTATTTTCATTCCGATAAAAACAGCAGGCAGATTTTGATGAAAAACAGAACGGATGATGTTTTAGAAGATTTCCAAAGCCCATGAAGGAAAGGAGATCAGGTCCTCAGTACACGCCTGCCCCCTATGGGTTAGATTCTCAATTTATTGGTCTCACCAAATCTGTAGGCTCAGAATGTTGGGTCTTTTAAAGTTCCCAAGTCCCTGGAGCCAAATTTATCTTGTTTTTTTCACGGTCACTAGCTTAGCCCTGTAAAGGCTCCTGCAGGAGAGCCTTCCTTGGCTGGGCCCCCCAGGCCTCAGTGATGGCCGAGGTTAGGCTCAGACGTGTGACTTGATGACTCAACAGCTGTCCCAAAATTGCAGTAAGAATTGTAGACTAGAAAAGGGGAAGTTTAAGCTTTCCTTTCTCCCGCCCTGGAAGCAATGTATGTTTCTAGCACAAGCATTGACACACAGGCTGGCGGTTTCCATTCTGGTGATGTTATAATCAATGATGAGCAAATGGGGAATGTCCAGTGTTGAGTTTCACTAGGTTGTGAAATAGCCTAAATGTACTAGCTTGGCCTGCAGATGTCTGTATTTTGATGTTTGGTATTGACCAGAATCAAAGCCACTTAACATAAAAGACCGACAACTGCAACTCCCCAGGAAATCGTGACTTCTCCTGTCTGATGACTAGTGCCTTTGGGCCCCGTTGCCACAAACCCAGCACGCACAGGTAGGCACTGTACGTGAAATGCACTGTGCTTTGCAGCTCCCTTTAAGTGGATAAGACGAGGCTTGGAGGTTCTAAAGATGTTTACATCAAAATAGGAAGAAAGCTGAAAGGGAAGACCTATCTAGAATCATGGCAGAAAGTTGTCCTTAAGGTATGCATTTTAATTTTTTTAGAGAGAGAGGGAGAGGGATAGAGAGATAGAAACATCGACGAGAGGAACATCATCAATTGGCTGCCCCCTGCATACCCCCTCCCCCGACTAGGGATGGAGCCTGCAACCCTGACATGTGCCACGACTGGGCATCGATCCATGACCTCCTGGTGCATAGGTCGATCCTCAATCACTGAGCCACACCGGCCTGGATCCTATCCTGTTGAAACTCACATCTCTTTGACCCCAGAATCTGAGCTCTTCTCCACAACATGTATCTCCCCTTGTCCCAATGTATGGCTAGTGTAACACTGGGTCTATAAAGTATTTTAAAAGGAACAGTATTCATACCATTGCAAGCCAGAAGAAAAGTTATGTCATTAAATCCAACTCTCATTTTGTAGATCAGCCTGAAGACAGAGTTGCTTACTCACAATGATCCAGGAAGTCAGCGGCAGAACTGTCCCAGACAGTAGAGTCTGACATCTAATCTCCAAGGAGAATAAAATAAGCACACAAATAATTACAATACAAGGTACTATCTAAGAACTAGAAAATTCAAAAGCAAATGGGAGCAGGAGAAATTACACTGTTTGGCTGGGGTAGGTTGTGGGGAGGGAGGGTAGTCTGGATAGTGTACAACAGTTCTCAACCCTTTTGGTCTCAGGCCCCTTTTTCACTCTTAAAAATTATTATGAACCCCAACTAGCTTGTGTTTTTTTGGTAGTTTTATCTATTGACTAGAGGCCCGGTGCACGAATTTGTGCACAGGTGGGGTCTAGCCGGCCCACCCCGATTGGGGTGGGCTGATTAGGGGCGGGGTCGGCCCAGGGGAGGGGCCGTGGGTGGTTGGCTGGCTGGCCCCGCCCACTGGGCAAACTCCCGGTCGAGGGGACAATTTGCATATTAGCCTTTTATTGCATAGGATATTTATTGTATTAGGAATTAAAACTAAGAATATTAAATACTATTAATTAAAAAAATAAACCCACGATGTGTTGTTGAATTTTTGTGAAAATATCTGTATTTCCCAAAACAAATGTAGTGAGAAGAGTGACATTTGTTTCACATTTCTGCCAATCTCCTGAATCTCTGGCTTGGTAGAAGGTAGCTGGACTCGCACATCGGCTGCTGCACTCACTCTCTTGAGACGTTGTTTTGGTTGAAGCCTAAGAAGAAAATTGGGCCTCACGTGACTATTCTGCATGACTACATCAAAACTTTCTAAGTGCTAGTTTCTTAAAAGTTAAGTGCAATGTGGAAACTGAAATCATATCAATGAACTTTTAGTATTTGCTACATTAAAAGCCATTGGTCTATCTTGCACTTTAAATGCACAGTTTTGTAATATCATGCATTGGTGGCTTGGTAATATTGGTTTGCTGAATTATACAGATCTTCCAAATATTGTCATGTTTCATGATATAGTATCAAAGATTTTATTTGTTCATATCACCACTAGTCTTATCAGAAAAGTCTTTAAGTATGAGGAAGATGTCATGGTCACTGGTGAATACAAATTTACTAAAATTCAAATTTTTGCTTGAGGACTTGAATTTTATCATTGCCAACAAATACTGGAGGTGACTCACTCAGTTCATTTTTGAGAAAATGTATGGCAAATATTCAATATTCTGAATAACCACAGTTTATCTGTCAGTTTTCTTTCAAGCAAAAATGGATTCCATGAAGAGTTGTTCAGCACACAACTCAATTGCACAAGTTCTTTTTGTGTGCTCCCCATAGTCATAACAGAATATTAAAAAGATATGTTCTTGAAGGCTGAGATTGATAAAATTAATAGTTTTTACTACCTTTATCAAGGACATTTTTAAGTGAAATTGGCTTTTTCTCCTGCAAGTGCATAGTGCCACTGCTTTGGATCATGTTACGTAAGGTGCCTGCCAGCAGCTTTAATATCTTAACGTTACTAAAATAGGTTTGACGGTATGCCGCCCCCCCTCCCCCCCTCCTGGGGACTCCATTGCTGAGAACCATTGGTGTACAAGATATAGGCTTTGAAAAATGAGTCAAACTTAGATAGGATAAGATAAGGAAGAGTAGAAATATCAAGACAGTAAAACGTGAGGTATATCTAAGGGACTGTGGATAGGATATAGATTTGGTTGAAAGAGAGAAGCAGAGGCAGATAATGCTGAAAAGATACTGTGAAAGGCCCGGCATGCCTTCATGATGAACAATTAGGTTTAAACCAGACAGGAAGAGACTAGGGTGAGTGGATTTTTGGTTTGTTTTTGAAAGTTGTAGCTTCAACTTATATAAAGTTAAAGCTGGCCAAATTTACATTTACTAGTTATAAAATAAAAACAATAGCATAGCTGATTTTCTTATAAGGAATATTTAGGGAATGAAAAAATAAACATCTTGTCATAATACTTAAGCTACAAAAGAGTTGTCACCATTTCGTTTGGGCAAATGAAACCAAAAAGTTAAGTAACTTCCCAAGGGATGTGACTTTCAACTCTGATTCTGTAACACTTCATATTGTCACCCATTATCTCAAGGCATTTGGGGAAAGTCTGAAAATAAATTTATCAGCCACATGTATATCTATATATCCCATGCAATCTTTGAAAAGAGGGCACAAAATGGTGTCATATACCCAAATAAATATGTTAACTCTAAAGAGACTGTATAGTTTGAATATTTTCTTCCCTTCAAGAACTATTTTATTTTTTTTGTAATCCTCATTTGAGGATATTTTTTCCCATTGATTTTTAGAGAGACTGAGAAGGAGGGATGGAGGAAGGGAGGGAGAGAGAAAGAAACATCAATGTGAAAGAGATACATCTAGGGCAGTGGTCAGCAAACTCATTAGTCAACAGAGCCAAATATCAACAGTACAACGATTGAAATTTCTTTTGAGAGCCAAATTTTTAAACTTAAACTATATAGGTAGGTACACTGTTATTAACTTAATTAGGGTACTCCTAAGGCTTTGGAAGAGCCACACTCAAGGGGCCAAAGAGCCGCATGTGGCTCGTGAGCCGCAGTTTGCTGACTACGGACCTAGGGGATTGAACCTGCAACCCAGATACATGCCCTTGACTGGGAATTGAACCTGCAATCCTTTGGTGAGCAGGCGGGCCGGTGCTCTAACGTCTGGGCACACCAGCTCAAGAACGATTCTAAATAATAATAGGTTAAGCTGATTAATAGGGGTAGTATGTTAGCTGATAGAGGTTTCGTTAAAACATAACAACTGAGGAAAATCAACATTTGAAAGTGACTGCTAAGTTTCATCAGAGTACTGATTGGATACAAACACCTTTTAGTTCTTATTTTTAAATATCAGATCAGTAAATGAAGGAGGAAAAGCAATTCAAAATCATAGTCTGATGACATCTTCTTTCACTCAAGAAAAGAAGGATGTTACACCACCATCTCAACACGGCTTGCTCTTCCAGAACTTGGACCTGGCTCCTTTAAATACCCACATTTTGTTATACATGCTTGCGCACACACCAACACACACACACACACACACACACACACACACTCACATACTCTCTCTCTCTCTTATGGTATGCTTCTCCTCCCCAATACATTTAAAAAAAATTATCAAAATTATTTCAAATTAATCCCAATATGATGTTTTACTATACAATAAAAATGTTACTAAATACAGAATAAAGCTATTTATTATTTATTCATTTTTTGGTAGGATAGGGACCAGAGAGTATAATATAGTTCAAATAAAGTAGCCACCTGGCTTGACAAAAAATAAGTACTTGCTAAAGGTAGAAAATTATTATATACATTGAAAACAAATGGGCAAACCATCTCGTAAATTTTACAGATTTTGCATTTTAAAATTATAGTTCACCAGAAACTATGCTTTTTGTTTACATTGATACTAAAGTAATTGCAGTTTGGCTTGAATTATAACTGGTAATAATTTATCCCTTTGTATATAAAATAACATTTTTTCTGTATCTTAGATTAAAATGTATAATATTAAAAAGCTTATAAAGTAAATTGCAAACTAAACATAAAGTCATATATATGTTTCTGACAATGGGGAATTATTTACAATTACTGTTATAAAATGCCAGACAGCCCGGCCAGAGTGGCCCAGTTGATCGTCCTGTGCACCAAAAGGTTGCCGGTTCAATTCCTGGTCAGGGCACAAACCTGCATTGTGGGTTGGATCCTCAGTTGGGGCACATATGGAAGGCAACAGATCCATGTTTCTCTCTCACATCAATGTTTCTCCTTCTCTAAGCATGTCCTCGAGTGAGGAATAAATAAATAAGTAAAATGCCAAACATGGGTAATATATCCAAGTTATAGGATAGTTATGATGAAATAAAAGTATATTTTTAAATTAATAATTTAGTAAATTTGTTCATTTGCATACAAAGCAAACATCACCATTATGACTAACTAGAGGCCCGGTGCACAAAAATTTGTGCACTGGGGGGGGGGGGTCCCTCAGTCTGGCCTGTGCCCTCTCGAAGTCTGGGACACCTCAGGGGATGACCACCTTCTGGCTTAGGCACGCTCCCCGGGGGATTGGGCCTAAGCTGGCAGTCAGACATCCCTCTGGCAGCCCGGGAGCCCTCGGGGGATGTCCACTTGCCAGCGGGGAGCAGGCCTGAGCTGCAGTCAGACATCCTTAGTGCTGCTGAGGAGGCAGGAGAGGCTCCCAACACCACCACTGTACTGGCAGCCGTCAGCCTGGCTTGTGACTGAGCAGAGCTCCCCCTGTGGGAGCGCACTGACCACCAGGGGGCAGCTCCTGCATTGAGCGTCTGGCCCCTGGTGGTCAGTGTGTGTCATAGTGACCAGTCATTCCCAGTCATTCTGCTGTTAGGGTCAATTTGCATATTACCCTTTTATTATATAGTATAGAGGCCTGGTGCACGGGTGGGGGCCGGCTGGTTTGCCCTGAAGGGTGTCCCAGATCAGGGTGGGGGTCCCGTTGGGGTGCCTGGCCAGCCTGGGTGAGGGGCTGATGGGTGTTTGCAGGGTGGTCACACCCCTTCAGGGTGGGGGTCCCCACTGGGGTGCCTGGCCAGCCTGGGTGAGGGGCTGAGGGCCATTTTCAGGCTGGCCAAGCCTCCCCGGCAATGGAAGTTCCCAGCCTCTCCTTTTTTTCTTTCTTTTTTTTTTTATTCTGGGATTTATTTACCTTTCTATAATTAAAACTTTGTAGCCTGGAGTGGAGCTCAGAGCCGGCCAGTAATGGGCCTCCTGCTCGCTCCAGCTCCGTGGCCACGGCCCGCTGAAAACAGGTATCTGGGGTTTATTACCTTCTATAATTGAAACTTTGTTGCTTTAAGTAGAGCTCAGAGCCGGCCGAAAGCTAGGCTTCCTCCATCAT